>NC_142173.1:35828922-35836422 GCF_029865625.1 Vigna umbellata | reverse complement strand
TTTACCTGTCTGGGGTCGAGAAGTTCCATGACCTGCTGTCATTCCACAGCCGGGCCACTTTCCTAATCAACCATGGAGCGGCGCGATGACGCCCCATTGCCTGGGTAGAGATCGAAAAACGGTGCGAGGAGCCCCCAAGGCACCACTCTCGCACACCAGCCAAAGTGAGTCAAGCTGGCGTGAAGAGCTGCTCCCCCCCTATAAGGGGTTATTTTGCAAAAGGCAGATTTGTACAAGTAGATACACTTTTTGTGAGCAGACATAAGTCCATATCTCGAGCTACACAAGGAATTTGGACGAGATTTTTTGCAGGGATCCTTAGAAAAATGGTATCTCCTACCCCACCAAGTTTCATAATTTTTCTCCAAGGGGAAGTATTTTTTTTATTTTTTCCAAAACCCGAAAACCCGTAAAATCGGGAAAAATGGAAAAGTGCATCTAGAGGTCGAGTTTTGAGCTGATTTTTTCCAGTCCACTTCATACCACCATAAGTAAGCTTCCCTCCAAATTTCATTCAATCCGCTCGCGGGAATTTTGTTTTATGACGTTTTTACAAAACGGCTAAACTTCAAAATTTTAGAACTACCTCAAGATGGTTTGGTTTTGCAACCAAACCTTCACAGCATTGTTTTGGGACCATTTGAAGTGTTTTCCAACCCATAAGTCTCAGA
This sequence comes from Vigna umbellata, assembly GCF_029865625.1. Taxonomy (NCBI): domain Eukaryota; kingdom Viridiplantae; phylum Streptophyta; class Magnoliopsida; order Fabales; family Fabaceae; genus Vigna; species Vigna umbellata. The sequence goes on along the minus strand of NC_142173.1, from coordinate 35,835,751 downwards.
AATCATGACTTTGAAAAATTCACAAATTTTGGCCCCAAGCACCATGCACCACAAACTTAGCCAAGTTTCACCACCAAACTTGGCTAGCTTCAAAACCCACCAAAATGAAAAATTTCTTGCACCAAGATTTTTACAGTAGCAATTTGGTGATATAAAGAGGCCATTCCAAGCATCAAACCCCAAAAACCAACACTTTGAAAAATTCCCAAAACTTGGCCCATGCACCACAAACTTAGCCAACTTTCACCACCAAACTTGGCTAGCTTCAAAACCCACCAAAATGAAAAATTTCTTGCACCAAGATTTTTACAGTAGCATTTGGTGATATAAAGAGGCCATTCCAAGCATCAAACCCCAAAAACCAACACTTTGAAAATTTCCCAAAACTTGGTCCATGCACCACAAACTTAGCCAACTTTCACCACCAAACTTGGCTAGCTTCAAAACCCACCAAAATGAAAAATTTCTTGCACCAAGATTTTTACAGTAGCCTTTGGTGATATAAAGAGGCCATTCCAAGCATCAAACCCCAAAAACCAACACTTTGAAAATTTCCCAAAACTTGGTCCATGCACCACAAACTTAGCCAACTTTCACCACCAAACTTGGCTAGCTTCAAAACCCACCAAAATGAAAAATTTCTTGCACCAAGATTTTTACAGTAGCCTTTTGGTGATATAAAGAGGCCATTCCAAGCATCAAACCCCAAAAACCAACACTTTGAAAATTTCCCAAAACTTGGTCCATGCACCACAAACTTAGCCAACTTTCACCACCAAACTTGGCTAGCTTCAAAACCCACCAAAATGAAAAATTTCTTGCACCAAGATTTTTACAGTAGCCTTTTGGTGATATAAAGAGGCCATTCCAAGCATCAAACCCCAAAAACCAACACTTTGAAAATTTCCCAAAACTTGGTCCATGCACCACAAACTTAGCCAACTTTCACCACCAAACTTGGCTAGCTTCAAAACCCACCAAAATGAAAAATTTCTTGCACCAAGATTTTTACAGTAGCCATTTGGTGATATAAAGAGGCCATTCCAAGCATCAAACCCCAAAAACCAACACTTTGAAAATTTCCCAAAACTTGGTCCATGCACCACAAACTTAGCCAACTTTCACCACCAAACTTGGCTAGCTTCAAAACCCACCAAAATGAAAAATTTCTTGCACCAAGATTTTTACAGTAGCCTTTTGGTGATATAAAGAGGCCATTCCAAGCATCAAACCCCAAAAACCAACACTTTGAAAATTTCCCAAAACTTGGTCCATGCACCACAAACTTAGCCAACTTTCACCACCAAACTTGGCTAGCTTCAAAACCCACCAAAATGAAAAATTTCTTGCACCAAGATTTTTACAGTAGCCTTTGGTGATATAAAGAGGCCATTCCAAGCATCAAACCCCAAAAACCAACACTTTGAAAATTTCCCAAAACTTGGTCCATGCACCACAAACTTAGCCAACTTTCACCACCAAACTTGGCTAGCTTCAAAACCCACCAAAATGAAAAATTTCTTGCACCAAGATTTTTACAGTAGCCTTTTGGTGATATAAAGAGGCCATTCCAAGCATCAAACCCCAAAAACCAACACTTTGAAAATTTCCCAAAACTTGGTCCATGCACCACAAACTTAGCCAACTTTCACCACCAAACTTGGCTAGCTTCAAAACCCACCAAAATGAAAAATTTCTTGCACCAAGATTTTTACAGTAGCCTTTTGGTGATATAAAGAGGCCATTCCAAGCATCAAACCCCAAAAACCAACACTTTGAAAATTTCCCAAAACTTGGTCCATGCACCACAAACTTAGCCAACTTTCACCACCAAACTTGGCTAGCTTCAAAACCCACCAAAATGAAAAATTTCTTGCACCAAGATTTTTACAGTAGCCTTTTGGTGATATAAAGAGGCCATTCCAAGCATCAAACCCCAAAAACCAACACTTTGAAAATTTCCCAAAACTTGGTCCATGCACCACAAACTTAGCCAACTTTCACCACCAAACTTGGCTAGCTTCAAAACCCACCAAAATGAAAAATTTCTTGCACCAAGATTTTTACAGTAGCCTTTTGGTGATATAAAGAGGCCATTCCAAGCATCAAACCCCAAAAACCAACACTTTGAAAAATTTCCCAAAACTTGGTCCCATGCACCACAAACTTAGCCAACTTTCACCACCAAACTTGGCTAGCTTCAAAACCCACCAAAATGAAAAATTTCTTGCACCAAGATTTTTACAGTAGCCTTTTGGTGATATAAAGAGGCCATTCCAAGCATCAAACCCCAAAAACCAACACTTTGAAAATTTCCCAAAACTTGGTCCATGCACCACAAACTTAGCCAACTTTCACCACCAAACTTGGCTAGCTTCAAAACCCACCAAAATGAAAAATTTCTTGCACCAAGATTTTTACAGTAGCCTTTTGGTGATATAAAGAGGCCATTCCAAGCATCAAACCCCAAAAACCAACACTTTGAAAATTTCCCAAAACTTGGTCCATGCACCACAAACTTAGCCAACTTTCACCACCAAACTTGGCTAGCTTCAAAACCCACCAAAATGAAAAATTTCTTGCACCAAGATTTTTACAGTAGCCATTTGGTGATATAAAGAGGCCATTCCAAGCATCAAACCCCAAAAACCAACACTTTGAAAATTTCCCAAAACTTGGCCCATGCACCACAAACTTAGCCAACTTTCACCACCAAACTTGGCTAGCTTCAAAACCCACCAAAATGAAAAATTTCTTGCACCAAGATTTTTACAGTAGCCTTTTGGTGATATAAAGAGGCCATTCCAAGCATCAAACCCCAAAAACCAACACTTTGAAAATTTCCCAAAACTTGGTCCATGCACCACAAACTTAGCCAACTTTCACCACCAAACTTGGCTAGCTTCAAAACCCACCAAAATGAAAAATTTCTTGCACCAAGATTTTTACAGTAGCAATTTGGTGATATAAAGAGGCCATTCCAAGCATCAAACCCCAAAAACCAACACTTTGAAAATTTCCCAAAACTTGGCCCATGCACCACAAACTTAGCCAACTTTCACCACCAAACTTGGCTAGCTTCAAAACCCACCAAAATGAAAAATTTCTTGCACCAAGATTTTTACAGTAGCCATTTGGTGATATAAAGAGGCCATTCCAAGCATCAAACCCCAAAAACCAACACTTTGAAAATTTCCCAAAACTTGGCCCATGCACCACAAACTTAGCCAACTTTCACCACCAAACTTGGCTAGCTTCAAAACCCACCAAAATGAAAAATTTCTTGCACCAAGATTTTTACAGTAGCCTTTTGGTGATATAAAGAGGCCATTCCAAGCATCAAACCCCAAAAACCAACACTTTGAAAATTTCCCAAAACTTGGTCCATGCACCACAAACTTAGCCAACTTTCACCACCAAACTTGGCTAGCTTCAAAACCCACCAAAATGAAAAATTTCTTGCACCAAGATTTTTACAGTAGCCATTTGGTGATATAAAGAGGCCATTCCAAGCATCAAACCCCAAAAACCAACACTTTGAAAATTTCCCAAAACTTGGCCCATGCACCACAAACTTAGCCAACTTTCACCACCAAACTTGGCTAGCTTCAAAACCCACCAAAATGAAAAATTTCTTGCACCAAGATTTTTACAGTAGCCTTTTGGTGATATAAAGAGGCCATTCCAAGCATCAAACCCCAAAAACCAACACTTTGAAAATTTCCCAAAACTTGGTCCATGCACCACAAACTTAGCCAACTTTCACCACCAAACTTGGCTAGCTTCAAAACCCACCAAAATGAAAAATTTCTTGCACCAAGATTTTTACAGTAGCAATTTGGTGATATAAAGAGGCCATTCCAAGCATCAAACCCCAAAAACCAACACTTTGAAAATTTCCCAAAACTTGGCCCATGCACCACAAACTTAGCCAACTTTCACCACCAAACTTGGCTAGCTTCAAAACCCACCAAAATGAAAAATTTCTTGCACCAAGATTTTTACAGTAGCCTTTTGGTGATATAAAGAGGCCATTCCAAGCATCAAACCCCAAAAACCAACACTTTGAAAATTTCCCAAAACTTGGTCCATGCACCACAAACTTAGCCAAGTTTCACCACCAAACTTGGCTAGCTTCAAAACCCACCAAAATGAAAAATTTCTTGCACCAAGATTTTTACAGTAGCAATTTGGTGATATAAAGAGGCCATTCCAAGCATCAAACCCCAAAAACCAACACTTTGAAAATTTCCCAAAACTTGGCCCATGCACCACAAACTTAGCCAACTTTCACCACCAAACTTGGCTAGCTTCAAAACCCACCAAAATGAAAAATTTCTTGCACCAAGATTTTTACAGTAGCCTTTTGGTCATATAAAGAGGCCATTCCAAGCATCAAACCCCAAAAACCAACACTTTGAAAATTTCCCAAAACTTGGTCCATGCACCACAAACTTAGCCAAGTTTCACCACCAAACTTGGCTAGCTTCAAAACCCACCAAAATGAAAAATTTCTTGCACCAAGATTTTTACAGTAGCAATTTGGTGATATAAAGAGGCCATTCCAAGCATCAAACCCCAAAAACCAACACTTTGAAAATTCCCAAAACTTGGCCCATGCACCACAAACTTAGCCAACTTTCACCACCAAACTTGGCTAGCTTCAAAACCCACCAAAATGAAAAATTTCTTGCACCAAGATTTTTACAGTAGCAATTTGGTGATATAAAGAGGCCATTCCAAGCATCAAACCCCAAAAACCAACACTTTGAAAATTTCCCAAAACTTGGCCCATGCACCACAAACTTAGCCAACTTTCACCACCAAACTTGGCTAGCTTCAAAACCCACCAAAATGAAAAATTTCTTGCACCAAGATTTTTACAGTAGCCTTTGGTGATATAAAGAGGCCATTCCAAGCATCAAACCCCAAAAACCAACACTTTGAAAAATTTCCCAAAACTTGGCCCATGCACCACAAACTTAGCCAACTTTCACCACCAAACTTGGCTAGCTTCAAAACCCACCAAAATGAAAAATTTCTTGCACCAAGATTTTTACAGTAGCAATTTTGGTGATATAAAGAGGCCATTCCAAGCATCAAACCCCAAAAACCAACACTTTGAAAATTTCCCAAAACTTGGTCCCATGCACCACAAACTTAGCCAACGTTTCACCACCAAACTTGGCTAGCTTCAAAACCCACCAAAATGAAAAATTTCTTGCACCAAGATTTTTACAGTAGCAATTTGGTGATATAAAGAGGCCATTCCAAGCATCAAACCCCAAAAACCAACACTTTGAAAATTTCCCAAAACTTGGCCCATGCACCACAAACTTAGCCAACTTTCACCACCAAACTTGGCTAGCTTCAAAACCCACCAAAATGAAAAATTTCTTGCACCAAGATTTTTACAGTAGCCTTTGGTCATATAAAGAGGCCATTCCAAGCATCAAACCCCAAAAACCAACACTTTCAAAAATTTCCCAAAACTTGGTCCATGCACCACAAACTTAGCCAAGTTTCACCACCAAACTTGGCTAGCTTCAAAACCCACCAAAATGAAAAATTTCTTGCACCAAGATTTTTACAGTAGCAATTTGGTGATATAAAGAGGCCATTCCAAGCATCAAACCCCAAAAACCAACACTTTGAAAATTTCCCAAAACTTGGCCCATGCACCACAAACTTAGCCAACTTTCACCACCAAACTTGGCTAGCTTCAAAACCCACCAAAATGAAAAATTTCTTGCACCAAGATTTTTACAGTAGCCTTTTGGTGATATAAAGAGGCCATTCCAAGCATCAAACCCCAAAAACCAACACTTTGAAAATTTCCCAAAACTTGGTCCATGCACCACAAACTTAGCCAACTTTCACCACCAAACTTGGCTAGCTTCAAAACCCACCAAAATGAAAAATTTCTTGCACCAAGATTTTTACAGTAGCAATTTGGTGATATAAAGAGGCCATTCCAAGCATCAAACCCCAAAAACCAACACTTTGAAAAATTTCCCAAAACTTGGCCCATGCACCACAAACTTAGCCAACTTTCACCACCAAACTTGGCTAGCTTCAAAACCCACCAAAATGAAAAATTTCTTGCACCAAGATTTTTACAGTAGCCTTTTGGTGATATAAAGAGGCCATTCCAAGCATCAAACCCCAAAAACCAACACTTTGAAAATTTCCCAAAACTTGGCCCATGCACCACAAACTTAGCCAACTTTCACCACCAAACTTGGCTAGCTTCAAAACCCACCAAAATGAAAAATTTCTTGCACCAAGATTTTTACAGTAGCCTTTGGTGATATAAAGAGGCCATTCCAAGCATCAAACCCCAAAAACCAACACTTTGAAAATTCCCAAAACTTGGCCCATGCACCACAAACTTAGCCGACTTTCACCACCAAACTTGGCTAGCTTCAAACCCACCAAAATGAAAAATTTCTTGCACCAAGATTTTACAGTAGCATTTGGTGATATAAAGAGGCCATTCCAAGCATCAAACCCAAAAACCAACACTTTGAAAAATTCCCAAAAACAAAACTTGGCCCATGCACCACAAACTTAGCCAAGTTTCACCACCAAACTTGGCTAGCTTCAAACCCAAAAATGAAAAATTTCTTCTTGCACCAATTTTTACAGTAGCCTTTGGTCATATAAGAGGCCATTCCAAGCATCAAACCCCAAAAACCAACACTTTAAAATTTCCCAAACTTGGTCCATGCACCACAAACTTAGCCAAGTTTCACACCAAACTTGGCTAGCTTCAAACCCACCCAAATGAAAAATTTCTTGCACCAAGATTTTTACAGTAGCCTTTGGT
>NC_142173.1:35733700-35828822 GCF_029865625.1 Vigna umbellata | reverse complement strand
ATGAGGCCTTTGTACAACAATGTTAGAAGGCCTTTGGAGAGTGGTATTAGAAAGCTTTGACATGGTAAATAATTACGAGCTAGTTATGCTATGTAGGTGTGGCTGAATAGTTATGTTATGTATATATGAGTAAGTGTTGAAGATGGGAAAGTGCAAAAGAGACATGTTCAAAGGGTTTTGGTGATGTGAGGGAGTAGTTTAAGACTTTTTTTTATGTTAAAAATGGGAATCTATGGCCATGAGATTGGCGATTGGTAGTGGGTGGCCTATGTATGTTTAAGTGGTTTCCACATTCCAGTGGAGTTTGCGATGGTTGAATATATTAGAAAAGAAAGTGAAGTCAACTATATACAATTGTGGCAGGTTAGTTAATGGCGCTTAGTTCACGTAAAGATAATAAAATGCCTCTTTAATGATTATTTTCTCATAGATTTATAGTTCCTAGGATCCACTCAGATCGATTTCGTTTGTTTAATATTCTGTCAAACATTATGAACAAAGGATGAAGTGGAATACAAGGCTCTATCATCCCACTATTTTTCTTTTCCTTTTCAATCTCATCTTATTTACTGATTTTGACCATCTTCTCCACAGCTTTGCTTGACTACGATACTGTCGTGCCAGAAACCCTAGAACGACACAATCAAAGCCTGAAAATTGCTGAGATATTGTACGACAGAGAAGACAATATCAATAAAAATTCAGCATACATAAAAAATTAAATAGGCTTCCAATCCAAGACCAAAGTTCTAACAAAATACTTACTTTAAGACAATAATGTTATAAGGTTTTTTTCGTATATGATATCAAATAAAATTAAAAATAAACAAGAGCTTATGTATTTTTAAGTATAAAACAACTGATACTCTCGTCTAAGAAAATTGTATATAATTATCTTAGTTTGATACAATAGGTAATAGTAAATAAATGACAATGTAAAACAGTTTTGCATTATCATCTGTATATATAGCCATCAAATCACATGTTTCCAAAATGATCCATTTGTTTTAGTTGGTGCAATGTTTTTCGTGAGTTGAATATAATATGAATAAGGAAGAATGATTATTGAGAAACTTTTCTTTAAGAAACAAAAGTGTCGGGATATAGCTTTTGAATTGAAAAGGCTATAAGAAAAAAACTATTTTCTATCTAAAAAGCAAAAGTTTAACTAATCATCTATTTTAGTTTCTGTAATATTTTTTTCAGGATATCTCTGAGATAAACGTGTCGATTTAACATCTTAACAAATAGAGTGAATAATTCAATACCTTAACAACCGTGTTAATTGATTTACATTGTACAAAACATATTCTATAAAAGTCTTGCTAATATGTTAAAACAAAGAACGAGTCACATCACTGTTCAAAGAGTTCTTCCTTTTAGTTGTAACAACGTCTTCTGAATTAGTCTTGCAATAAATCTTATACAACCAATGGTTAAAAAAACATCCCTTCCCAATGGGGTTATTGGATGTTTATTATTGCATTACGCAATTCAATGTTTGTTTGAATACAAAATGATCTTAACCATCCATCTCAAGAACAAGACCAAGACAAGAAAAGAAAAACATGGCGTAAGGCAATACCAACCCTAATTAATGAACGGAAGAAAGATGAAGAAGAACACGTGCTACTCTTTCTCGAACCACGTGCCTTGTCAGTTCTCCTTTACTCTAATTGTTTTGGTCAACTATTTTAGATCCAATGCTCCTTTTCCCTGTCATGCAGGCAAATAAGGAATACTTCATTCATTCATTTCATTCATTGTTTTTAATTATAGATTTTGCATAGTCAGAATTAGACAGTGTCTGCATATTAAACTCTAAAATGGAAGAACCTTATTTAGTATAATATAGCAAAGAAAATTGTGAGTGGTTTATGTTGTGTGAAGACAAGAAGAGAGTGAACAAAGATGCATGTTACCCACTTCCCAATGGCACTTTCCCAACAAACAGCATCAGTTAGGCCATCACAATCACTGTTAGTATGGCAATACTTTTGTAATATTTAATGGAATGCTAACATATTATTTGGTGAAAGAACAGCAAGACTACAAAAGTGATGAGAAGGCACAAATTGAGACTTGCTAACGGCATCTCTTAGTAACTTAAATCTGACTCTCGAATTTTGATCTCATCATCCACATCAGAAAAAGTGTAACTTGTTTATCAAAGTCCACTTCTCAAGGGAAAACGACTCAGAGATTGTTTTTCTGTAAGGAACCAACCAAGAAATAAGAATATACACAACCAATCTTTGGTCTTTTTCTAGATTATTACCAGCTAAGTTTTATGTATGATATCTAAAATAACCCAAGTTGCTGCAATTGTTTAGTTTCCTACTTAAATCTTATGAGATCTTGGCATTTATATATGTGTATACATGCATTTTAATTTTTGGATTTTTGAAGAGAAGGGATGTAGTTTCAATTTGTATCTTTTTTAATAAAATTATAAAATTATAAAATTATATTTTTTATATTTCATAATTTTCTAATTTTATAATTATATATATTTTTTAATTTATATTTTATAATTTTAAAGGACTTTAAAAATAATTTTTTAATTAAATACAATAAATCTTTAAGGGATATTAATCATTATTGATCTTAACACATCATTATATGACATATTTATGTAAGATAAAATTACTATAGCAGTAATATAGTTAATAGAAAAAAATCTAATGACAGAAATTCAATTGAAAATTTACAAAAATGTGAGAACTCAATACATCACAAGATTTAAGAGAGACTCAATAAAAAATTTTGAAATTTTTTAGTTACTCAAAATACAATTAAAATTCTGTATATATTTGTATATATTTAATAGTCGTGAATTAATTACAAGGAAGTACACATAAAAATTAGCGTCCCATATTTCTAGCTTGAAAATATGATTAATAAAAAAAAAAGAGGAAAATGAATTAGTTTTTACCATCAAAGCCTATAGCCTATATAACTCATTAAGATCTGATTTGGTAGTCTTATTTATCATAAAAAATGGTTAACTGATTTGTTTTAAAAGGTCATTTTAATTTAGTAGGATATATTGCATGTTTTTAGAAAATCATAACTGATCTATTTATAAATAATAATATTTTTTTAGCATAAAAAATATTTAATAGATAATATTGGATCTTCATTTTTTTATTAATTTTTTTTATGATAGTTATAAAATGCAATATTTTTTGTAATTGACTTTCGGGTGATAGACCAATTGTGGTTGGTCGAGTACATATGAATGTATTATTACTCATAGATTCATGAAGACGTAAGTTTTATTGAGTCATAAAAAAAATCAATGTATTATTAGTCATAGAAACCTATTTCCATGAATAGGTAAGTTTTATTGAGTCATAGATTCATGAATACGTAATATTAGTGATATATTAGTCTTAAATAATACTTAGATTTTATTGAATCATAGACTAATAATACGTAAGACTAATAATTTAGTCATAGATTCATGAATAAGTAAGTTTTATCGAGTCATAAATTAGTGAATCACAGAAAAAATCCAAATGTATTATACTAATAAATTTATGAATATAAAAAATCCAATGTATTATTAGTCATAGAAATCTATTTTTTTTAATTCAACCTTTAAAGTTTTAATATGAAATAAGTTTTTAAACATACTATTGTTAGGTTTCTATAATAAATTAGGTTATACTTATACAAAAGGTGCCTAACCTAAGAAACTATAACAGATTACCTGCCATTTTGCATTAATACATGGTTTAAGAAAAATTCTATGGGGTTGATCGGGTTTAGATTTTTATAAATAATTTTAGGAGATTAAAATAATATATTTAAATTAAAACACAATTTTAATCTCTAATCTTCAAGTAAAATCTTCTCTTTCTTTCAAGTATTATACCACCCTAATTACTTTGCATTTGAAGAAAAAATAGGAAAAAATATACATTTCTTAATCACCAACAAGAGTGTATATCTGCTCTATAAGAAAAAAAAAGCAGTGGATCCACCGATAGGATTATGTAGTCAAGACTCATGTTTTTAACAATATTTATGGATTTAATGATATAAAAAGTTTATCTTTTAAAATGTTTTTGAGTATTTATTTAAAATTTTAATTAATAATACTTTATGAGTAATTCGGATTAGGTGAAGAAATTAGCAAGACATTGACCTAAAAGCTTATTTATATCAATTATACTAAGAAAATAAGTTTACCTGATTTTGAAGTGGATATAGTGGCTTTTGGAGTTTTAGCACGTATCAACCTTCATCTATTATAAGTAGTTCTTTATAATAGTAAATTTTATAATACCATTAATATAACAAGACTCAAATATATGTCTATTTAGTTTACCTAAACTTTATTCGTTATATTGTTATTTTTATATGAAATTAGTCACTTTTTATTTATTGAGTCGAGATTTGGTATAAATTTCTATTTAGTTTATATAAAGTTTTATTCATTATATTATTAATGTTATGTTTATTATTTATATGAAATTAATCACTTCTTACTATTGAGATTTGACTCAAATTTGAAAAAAACTCATATTTTAGAAAATATAAATAAAACTAATTAGGATTAATGTTATTAGGAATGAGTTAATTCCAATAATATCTTTAAATCATTGATCATTAATTAAAGTTTATTATTTTATGGTAATTATCAAGAAGGAGATATTAGAATAAAATAATTTAAATTTAATCACTAAGAAATTTAAGATTGGAATAATTAAAAGGTTAGTGATATATATAATTTTATTATAAATTAAATACAATTTTCAAAATTTTGCACATGGATAATTTTGTAAAACTCAACTCAACTCAGACATTTACATTCATTCAACATGCGCCTAAACTATCTTCTATCTAGTATTTTATTTCTTTATTTTTATTTATATATTTTTGCCTTTAACATTAATTTTATCTATTTATTCCTTTATTTTTTTTACTATTTACTTTATATTTATTTTTTCCTTCATTTTTTTATCTTTTATTTTTTATTTATATGTTATTCTTTTAGTTTTTATTTTTACTTTTCTATAAAAATTAGACAAAAGTATGATGACATAATAATTGTAAGTGAAACCCTATTTCCTAACTAATCCAACCAAGCTAAAATGTTACATTGATGTGGTAAATTAGGAAAATAAATGTTTTTTCTTCATCAGAAAAGAAAAGACATTGTATTTAAACACCTACAAGTGGTACAAACATATTACAATTAGTAGAGGTTTATTTGATGTTTGATTGCTGCAACTAAATATAAAACAGTCTATTTTATAAAATAGTATTACTTTTAAAAATAAATAAAAATATTATAATAAAATTTGTATTGAAACTATTAGTATTAGTCCTTAAAATTGGACGGCATTAACTTTTGCACAAACGTGGCAAACGGCGAGCCACCTTCCCTTTTTACTCTCTGCCACGTTGCTTTTCTTTTTAAAAATTGATTGCCATGTTACCAACCCTTCATCGCCGGTTACCGCTTCGGCTTCGTCGTCGTCGCACACAATGGAAGTCCAGATAAAGAGCCAATTGCCCTGGGATGAAATAGCTGATTGAGAAAATAGTAATAGAATTACCTGGTCCCATTGTGGGTGCAAGGGTTTGTGCTTGAGGAGGCGGCACTGATGCATATGATGATGAGGACGGATTCCATGAAAGAAATGGATTACCCATGTTTAAAGGGTGCTTTGTAGCTGAAGGTATTAGCAGAGCACCTTGCAGAGATGACATGGGAGGAAACTACAACCAAGGAACACCAATCTTACAACATTAACCCAAACAAGCAATTATTGTATGGATGACATAGATGTGTAGATAAAGGAAAGAAATCATAATTATTGATTTGATCTAAAAAAATCATATAAATTCGATTTGGTGTAATTAGGATCTGATTTAATTTCATTCTGCTTTTAGATTAGATACCACCCCAAAATCGAGAATTGCAATCACAACGGCAGAGGATGACTTCCTCGACCTCTCTCAGGCCTTTAGTGATTTCTCCGCATGTAGCAACGACATCTCCGGCGAGCTGTAGCGCCTTGCGACACTCCCATCAGCGGAATGCGTGCAGAAGAACAATATATTTGGAGAAGTGGAGCTGGAGCCCTGCACAACTTTCCTGCAGAGGGAGAGCTTCTCCATGGAGATTATCAAGAGCATTTCGCCGGAAGATCTCCAGCCGATGGTGAAGATTTGCATCGATGGCCTCCAGTCGCAGTCGGTGGCAGTAAAGCGCTCCGCAACGGTGAAGCTCCGGCTGCTAGCGAAGAACCGCGCTGACAACTGGATTTTGATTGCGAAGTTCGGCGCGGTGCCTGTTCTTGTCCTCTTCTCCGTTGTAGTGATCCTTGGTGAGTTTTTTAGTACGCTTTACTTTTTCTGTTTTCATTGATTCATTATTTAAGGAGCTATTTTGAACCACACAGATCCATCCCCTCAACTATCATCATACATTCGTTCATCTTCCCCACGCTGAGTTTCGAACAGAGAACGGAGCGGCGACGTGGCCAGAGGAGAAACCAACTGGGGAACAAACCCTCACATAGGGATGAAGGCGGCGATGACATGGCCAGCTAACGGTGCTTCCGATCTCATTGCGGAAGCGAGATGCAGCGTTGGAGGAGATGAGATCCCTGAAGACGGTCGCAGTGTGGAAGTAGAGGCAAAATGGGCCTTAGCGGCGGCGCCGGAGGGACTTTCGTAGCGGCCAACGTTGCCGAAGACGAACTTTCTAATCGGATTTCCGGGGCACGAAACCTGTCAATTTTGTTAATTTCAGGAAATAATTTTTCTGGGTCGATTCCTGAGGGGATCTGTGAATTGGTTAATCTGAGATGACGAAAAAGAAGAACTCAACTTTGCCCCAACTGAGATGACGAAGAAGCAACATGGCAGATACTTAAGAAGAAGACGTGGCCTCGCCGTTTGCCAGATCAACTAAAAGTTGACGCCGTCCAATTTTAAGGACTAATACTAATAGTTTCAATACTATGAAGACTGTAAGATCCTTGAAAAATATTTGTAAGTTAAATACTAGATAAAAAAAAAAAAAGTGAATAGTAAATTGTGAATAGTAAAAGGTGAATAGTAAAAAGTGAATAGTAAAAAAAAAAAAAAAAAAAATATTTTTGGAAAGGATAAGTGTTCCACGTAGCTTTGAGATCAGAATTTATCAAATTGCAAATAAAAAATTATTTTTGTAATAGTAAAATGAATAAAAAAATGAATAGTTAAAATGAATAGTAAAAATGAATAGTAAATTTTTTTTTGCTATAAATAGCCAAGGGGGGGAGGCTGAAAATTTACACCAAAGAACTTAGAAAATTTTTGAGAGAAGAGAGTTGGAAGAATTTCAAATGGGATATTCTGGAAGTTTTCAGAGGACGAGGGGATTAAGTCTGTAATAGAGGTAAGGGGAGCTAACTTTGAGTATTTCCTTTTGTATTATCTTGAGTCTTGGATATGCTATATTTGTTTTTTCTGATCTTATATCTTGAATATGGAGTATTTTGTTTCTGTATGATCTTAAATTTTAAATGAGAGTATACTTTGTGTTGATATCCAAGTGTGATAGTTGTAAAATGTAATGTTGATTATGTTATGCCACTTGTATGTTATCAGTTGTTTATTTTTTTGTATTTTGGAAGGATTAGAAATTGTCTAACCGGCTCTGCCAGATTCAATTTCTTGTTTCCCCAAACATTCTATTGTTTTCCTTATTTAATTTTATTGTATTTTGGAAGGATTAGAAATTGTCTAACCGGCTCTGCCAGATTCAATTTCTTGTTTCCCCAAACTTTCTATTGCTTCAGTTATTTATTTTATTGCACTTTTGGAAGGATTAGAAGTTGTCTAACCGGCTCTGCCAGATTCAACTTCTTGTTTCCCCAAACTATTTATTACTTTACTTATTTATTTTATTGCATTTTTGGAAGGATTAGAAGTTGTCTAACCGGCTCTGCCAGATTCAACTTCTTATTTCCCCAGACATGTATTGTTCTTGTTATTTAATTATATTGTATTTTGGGATGGATTAGAAGTTGTCTAACCGGCTCTGCCAGATTCAACTTCTTGTTTCCCATGAATTTTTATATTAAGATTATTCTTATGATTGTCAAATATTGTATTCTTCTATGACCATTTATAGTAATATCTTATTATGGGTAATTGTTTATAATTATCTTGTATGAATTCTATCATGAATGAGTTTCTTGGCTGAAATTGATCTTGTTGGAAGGTCTGGAGTAAGGATTCTGTAATAACTTGTATATGAGTATTAAATAGATGTAGTGATACTATTTGAGGTTGTTGTAAGAGGAAGTAAAAATATTAAAATTAGGCATTTTAGATTTAGAGCATAAGCGAACAAGGTAGATAATTTAAATAAATAAATTGTTAATTATTGAAGGCCTCCCTTTGTTGGTAGGATAGAGGAACCTTAAAAACCTGAGTTGGCACATCCCTGATCATAGAGCAGCCCTGGCCTGGTCCAGTCAGTTGTGACTAGTCATATGTGTTGGCGTCGAAGGTGAGTTTGATGCGTTCAGACATCTGGGTCCTCTCCGGTGACCAATTGGGGTAAAGAAAGATCTCTAATAGGATGAAATTAAAATAAAATAAGTTAATTGGAGATGCATAAAGTTATCATGGTAAAAACTTCATATATATTTTATTTATCGTTACATTGAGCTCAGACTTTAATACGTAGTGGCTCAGATATGATGAAATGTTTTGGCTGATCTATGAATCTTTAATTGGTGAAAATATGTTGAGTTATACTCGTTATGGTCAAAAATGAGTTTATAATATGAAGTATGATAGCTGGCGATATGTTTAATTTATTGACACCAAAATAGGTTATTGTCAAATTATGATTAGAGAATGAACATGATTGAGTTATGTGGAGAAGAGGTTATGAATTGTTGATTTGATGAAATGTTGGAGTGGATAAGAGAGTATGAAATGTTGATGTGATGAAATGTTGGAGTGGATATAAGAAATTATTGCTTATGAAATGATGTTTCCTACGGGAAGTAGTATGTTCGGTTATACCATGAGAGCTTGGTATGAACAAAGTAACACCTGAGGTTAATGAAAGCAGGCAGCAAGTGGTCTGACCATAAGGCTTTGACATATATGTGGTTTATAAGTTTTATAGAAGCAAATATGTGGTTATAAGACATAGTATACAGGTGAGGCTTAAGGAAGCAGGCAGAGAGCGGTCTGACCATAAGGCTTCGTGAGTAAGCATAGTATAAATTGTAAGGTTTATGAAATTGAGGAAGATGATTTTGATAATGATGAATTAATGACATCGGGGTAATGATATTTGAGTAATTGTAGAAATAAATGATTAAACTATTCTTATTACAAGTTTAATGATTGATTTGATATGGTTGGCTTACCCTTATTTGTTTATGCTATGATCATATAACTCATGTTATATGTGATTAGATAATGTTGCAGATGTGGTTGAAAAAGCTTAGAGATGAGAGAGATGCGGGGAAAACCTTTCATGGATTTTTTGTAAAAAGAATAAATTTGTATTGGGAAGATTATGTTGTGTAAAATTTAAAAGTTGAAATGTCAACGGTGAAGACTATATTGTTTAAAGTTTGTAAGTTTGGTATTGTACTTTGGAGTAATTGAAATAAAGTTTGATTGTTTATATGAGATATCGAATTAATTTAGTCTCTACTATCAGTAATACCCTTTAAAATATTTGGGTGTTACAAAGACTAAAAAGCATCAAAGTTTCGAGTAGGGACTAAAACCAAAAGCGTGTGATACTTAAGGACGAAAAACATATTTAACCCATATGTAAATGATGTTTTTAGAAAAACATTTATGCATAGTTTTTAATTATGAGATTAATATTAAAATAATTTTAAGAAATTATATTAATAAAATTGAAAACATAATTTAAAAGAATGCTATAAAAAAAAGAGTTATAAACAATCTAAACAATTCATGTTCACTCTTGATCTTTTGAAGTCAAACTTAAATATTTAAGTATACTTAATTAAACAAGTCATATTTGAGCATTATTTTTTTTTAAATTAAGTTCAGAGTTTAATGTTTTGTTCACCTAAGGTGATTTGTGGGAGATGATTTTGAGGAGAGTAATTGAATGGATTTGATGGTAATTTTTTTGTTGTTTTTTTGAGTGAATTTGTGAATAATTAAGAGAGGATTTGGAAGTAAAGTTTGTGAGAACTAGTGTAGGACTTGATTGATGTGATAAATTTAAAAAATTAGTTTAATTGGTAGAAATTAAAGATTACCAAAATGCCCGTAGATATTAAAGTAATATAAAATCTTATTTATTAATGTTATATTTAATTGTAAAAATGTATATAAAAAGACCAAAATTATAAATAATTATTATAATTAATTTTTAAAAATTAAAAAAATTATAATGTAGTAAAATGAATTTATTTTTAAATGTAGTATTTGTTAATGTTATATTTATTTGTAAAAATATTTATAAGAGTAAAAATTAAAAATAATTATTAAAATTAATTTGTTTATGAGAGACTGTGCTTTATGGCAATGTGTTTTGCCACATTGTCACAATGTTTATGATCTTATTACTGTTATCTTTTGTTTTCTGTTTTTACTTAATTACAACAAAACTGCAATTTCATTTTCAATTTATGTCCAATTTTGAAAGATTTGTAGAGGAAACAATTTTATTTCGGTGTCTTCTGTAAAAATATTTGAAATCAGGGAACATAATTAAAAGAAGGTGATAGTTCTGTAATTAAAAAGTCAAAAGAGTAAACAAGATCAGGAAATAAAAATGGAAGCAAAGAAGACCAAGTGGTTTTTCTCCTACAAATTCCTACATGATACGCTGCTAAAATGTTTGGTTTGAGTTTGTTTTGAAGTTCTGTTGTTCTTCATGACACATTGCTTAGATTTTTCCATTAACAAATAGAGAGAATTCAGAGTGGGCAAGAAATTTGGAAGAAATCAAACCCAAACTTTCATACCAATCATAAATAATATATATATATATATATAGCATTCTACTATATACTATATATAATTTTTCTTTCCCTCTCTAACATCTAAAATCAAATATCTTCTACGTTTCTTCATCCAGCCGCTTGAGCGTGGTGTCCTTGGCTTCACGTAGTACGTACAGTTACAGCATCATATCCTTCTGCCTGGCAAGATAGATTAGAGTCCAAGAAGCACGTAGTAGAGTATGGTTATGGGCAATGCAATCAGCATTCCAAATATAACCCTGCACAATTTATATATATATTGTTTATGATTCCTTTGTGTTGACAGCATTTTCTATGGCTATTAGGTTCTTGACAGGTCCAACTGTTATTGCTGCAACCTCCATAGGCATTGGACTCTGTGGAGTTCTTTTGCATGTTGCAATTGTCCAGTTATGAAACCTTCTTTAATCAACTATCTATTACACTCAAAGTATATAATTCTTAGTTGTTTATGATATGGCCTATATATTGCAGGCTGCCCTTCCCCAAGGTATGGTTCCTTTGTGTTTGCACGTAGTAGAAAATGCTGCAACAGATTTTCCACCGGCAATGATCTTGGGTTGTAATGCCATGAACAGACCTGATTACAATTAAGATTCCCATATATAATTTACCCTTTTTTTTCAAACAATCGAATATATGATATAGTGCGGATAGAAACGAGAAATAAAATAATAAAGGGTTCATCACAGGTACCTAGACTGGACATGGCCATTTGCAGTTCATGGAACCCATTTGCGGCCAACCGTACGCCGGAAAACATTGCAAAACGTTGCCCTTCACCCTCGACAGAACAGTCCTCCTCCACGTTATGCCACCTCCACCTAATGCCACCTCCATCCCCATCAACCTCACCATACTATTGTTCGGCCAAGACCACCAGATATCCTCCACCGCACAAACCTTCGTCCTCTTCTCCATGCCAGACATCTCCGTGCTTTCCGTCGTCGTTTTCTCCACCTGCGTCTATGTCTACGTCGAATCGTGATCGTAACAACACACCTCCATTCTCTGAGGCCTTCTCCTCAACCCCAACCCACCGTTGCTTTCATGGCAGATGTACACTTTCACACCGACGCCACGAAGATCATAACCGCATCACCCCATGGGCGGCCGTAAACACACTTATGCTAACCCAGTTTTGGCGACAGAGCAAGTATTCTAGGTATGGGGAACCGATTACTCGAACTGGTTATTAGAACCAGAACACAGAGGTGTCGTCCGCAGAACCGGATATGAAGCACGCTGCAGAACCGGATATGAAGCACGCAGACTCGAGACGCAAAATTATATGGAACCGGATATAAAAAGCATGTAACCGAATACACCTCTTTCGCAAATTCTTCCAAAGGCTGGAACCGGATACGCTTGACAGTGGAACCGAATACATGAAGATCTCTTCTGCTTCAAGCTTTCGTCTTCTTCATCCACTTGCCTCCTCATCATCAACCGCCTTCTTACTTGTCCTTCGTCTTCTTCATCTGATTGCCTTCATCATCAACCGCCTTCTTCCTCGTCCAAACACCCATGTCTTCGTCTTCACCAGTTGCAGACGTCTTCAACCTGCAAAAACCACATAAATGTGTGCGAGAAACATTACCTCAGATGAACATCTTCACAGCTGCTACATCTCAACTGAAAGCTTCAGCACACACACAAGTCTCAGTCGCGCAAAGCTCCGCAAAGTAAACACACTCTCACAGTTAATACACACACCAAAGTTATCTACCAACACCGTCTTATTAATGGTGTTCATGGTCAGGCTTCTTTTTCAAATTCAAACACGAATCTCTCATTTGCATTGAGTGGTTGTGTCAACCAGAGAATCTCGCTAGGGCCACTAGACTGCGCTGCAAAAGCATGGCGAGAGACAGTGCAAACTCCTCACATGGGCAGCGACAATAATATCTCTCGTGATAGCACAGTGTTATTGCTTCGTTGATTGGAATCAAGTATCAAAATTTAAGAATCGAATACGTTTCAAGGTTTATTTATATTATGCATGCCTTTAAAATGGTTGTGAAATTATAGAAATAGCACAAGGGCATATAAAACTTTTCGATATAAATCATTGCAAATCTTGGAAAAATTGCGAGATGCAAAAAATAGTAAAATCCTCGCAAATCCCTGCTTTTCATTCTTTGCAAATCAACGAACCGAACAACGTTTATCACGAAAATCTATCCTTGCTAATTCTCCTATACAATAAATAAGCGCAAGCGAACAACGTAAGAATTTTATTACTTTGTCTTAGTATCTAATGTGTTTGTTTTTCATAATATTTTATTATTTTAGAATATTCACAAAAAGAAATAATATAGTTTTTTAATTTTCTGAAAATGAATTTATACTGATTATGAAAAAAGTTAAAAATATTATTATAACAATAAAATAAAAGTTTAATGACTCGTATAATCCTCACTTTTGATAATAATATATTGAGTTGGTCTCGTTTTTTAAAATTTCAATTACATCCTAATTTTTTTAAAAATGTCTCAATTATATTTTTTGAAAAAAAAAATACTAAAATTTTAAGAAAAAGATACTAAAGGCGTTAATAACATGTTACGTGTTAATTTGTGATGATTTTTAAAAAAAATTGTTTGTAAATTTTTTATTGCTATGTATCAAGTTCATATGACATGTTGTACTTTCACTTTTACACGTTGACATGATATTGTTTGTTTTGATTTTAATTTAACTCTTATATTCCATCTCCAAATTGAGACAAAGTTTACTAAATGTTATACTAGTATTTTTATTAAAAATAATTTTCTAACCTATTGTATTATTATATATTATTAATTAATTTTTTGTTAATTAATGTTTTTTATAAGATTAAAACTAGTTAAATATAAATATTTAAAGAAAACAAGTATTTAAAATTAATATATTATTAATCCATGTTTTTTCAAAAAAAATTAATATTATTTATATAAATAATAAATTTGGTTCTCTTTTAATTGACACTAAATTTATTATTTTTATAAATGTTATACTAATATTTATATCAAAGCTTAGTAATTAAAGTCATGATTAACAAATCATGGATTAATAACATACAATAATATAATAATAAGTAAAAAGTCATTTTTAATAAAAATATTAGTATAATATTTGTAAAAGTAATAAATTTTGTCTATTTTAAGAAAAAGAATTGAAACTAGATTGAATCAAAGAAAAATATTTAAAAATTAAATTGAAATCAAGATAATGATACTTAATATAAAATACGGACAATGTCATGTATTACACCAAAAACTTGATATGACAATATAAACATTTACAAAAAAATTTAAAAAATTACATGTAACATGTCATAAACGTCATTAATAATTTTTTTAAAAAATAAATCTAATCAACACACTTTTACTAAAATTAAGACATAATTAAAACTTTTTTAAAAGTAGTCATAATTTGATACTCTACCACTATAGTAGGTATTGTATAAATAATTAAGCCTATAATAAAAGTGCCATTAATTCTAAGAAGAAAGAAAAGAAATATATCGATAATAAAAATGTACACCTTGAAAAGAAAGCCATAGGCTGAATTTGGTAACTTTTATGATGGTGTGTATCGGTTATTCGATCGAAATCAATCACCTACCTAAGCAACACGAGATCATCATGAGTGCCAACGTGTCAGTCACCATCCACCTGGCACAACATCATCAATTTTGCTTAGGTACACTACCATGACGTGGAAACTTCCAAATTCATTCCTTTTCCTCATGCATTAATGTCCGTACACGTGTTCGGCTACATTTCTCTGGTGATGGCACACCATGACATGAACAATTCCAAAACATTACAGAAATATCCATACTATATATGAATGTTGTATGCAAACAAGTAACAGCTCTAGTACTTACTAGTTAATTTATTTTTCTATACAACCACCGTACTATATCTCTACCATGTTTGGTGCTACAACTGTTCAATCTCAATTCTGAAGGTTTGAGGTTATTTTCATTTATTTATTATGGAGTTTTTGGTTTTATTTTATGCTTTGGATTGTGCTATTACACCAACATGTTTCTTACTATCTCACTATTATTTCAGCAACAAATTTCTCTTGCTAAAGATCAATGAATTACGTGTTTACTGTGAGGCTGAAAACATACATCATTTTCTAAGATCTTATAACTATACTACTGTCACTTTGTATTTATATGCGTTCAATGTGAAATCATTTTACATTGAACTGTAATATCTGCAACTGCCTTTCGTAATCAAATTTTTTACTTTTATGTTGGTTACAATCAGATAAGCTACTGTGACAGTCACTCTGTATGTATATATTTGAATTCAACTTATACCAAAGTATACTATCTGTCATGAACTATCAGAGCTATGATTAATTTTTTTTTTTGTTATTTATATATTATTTATACATATAAAACATTAGTTATTGAATCGAGTTTGATTCTTCTATGATTTTCAGACTGACTACATCGACAGGAAAATCATCTTCAATTTTCAGTATAGTTCTGAAGTTTGCTCAGCTATCTATGGCGCACATATATGTATATATTCTTCAACAGTGCATGACATAGCCAGAGAAAGAGATGCAGGAAAATGAGCTCTGTCTCTGAGATCCATAAGGTTATGTTCTTGCTATCACTGCCCAGCTTAATTGGTAACAGTGGAGAAAACATTGCTGGCTCAATCTTTCAGTATCCATTGATGCATAATCGGAAAACATGTTATTTTGATGTGCCTGTTGTGTTAGTACATCACCTGCGTGAAGACGGTTGAGTAGCTTATTTGCTATCATATAATCTCTATACTGAGTACATGATATAGATATTTTAATTGGCTGAAGGAGTGAAATTTTATTTTGCCCAACTCCAATGTCTTCTAGGGAGAACAAATCAAACATCTTGATGCAAAAATATGAACTAGGAAGGTTACTAGGTAAAGGAACGTTTGGAAAGGTTTACTATGGCCGTAGTACAATAACTAACCAAGGTGTGGCCATTAAAGTGATTGACAAGAATAAGGTTATAAAAGCTGGGCAGGTTGATCACGTTAAAAGGGAAATATCTATTATGAGACTGGTGAAGCACCCAAATGTTATTGAGCTTTTTGAGGTCATGGCCACAAAGAGTAAGATTTACTTTGTTATGGAATATGCTAAAGGTGGGGAACTGTTTAAGAAGGTGGCCAAAGGAAAGCTCAAAGAAGATGTTGCACACAAATATTTTATTCAGCTAGTGAATGCAGTGGATTTTTGTCACAGTAGAGGTGTATGCCATAGAGATATAAAGCCAGAGAACATTCTGTTGGATGAAAATGATAATCTGAAGATCTCAGATTTCGGGTTAAGTGCCCTGGCTGAATCCAAACACCAAGATGGCTTGTTGCACACAGCTTGTGGAACACCTGCCTATGTTGCTCCTGAGGTCATCAAAAGGAAAGGTTATGATGGTGCAAAAGCTGATATTTGGTCATGTGGGGTAGTTTTGTTTGTCTTACTAGCAGGTTACATCCCTTTCCAAGATCCTAATTTGATGGTGATGTATAGGAAGATAAGCAAGGCAGAGTTTACATGTCCTAGATGGCTCCCAAGAGGAGTTCGGAGGCTATTGAGCAAGATGTTGGATCCAAATCCAAACACTAGGATTTCCATTGATGAGATTAAGCAATGTTCTTGGTTTAGGAAGTGGCCAAATGGTATACAGACAACACAAGAAGGGGAAAACAGGAGTGTCTCTCCTTCAATTACACATCATTCTGAACAATATGGTGATGGAAGTAATGGCTTAGCAGCAGAAGCAAGGCAAGAGTCAGTTGTGCCAGTAAGTATAAATGCCTTTGATATAATCTCCCTCTCACCTGGGTTTAATCTTTGTGGATTCTTTGAAGACAGCTTTCAAAAAGGGAAGCAAGATTTACTTCAAGACAACCAGCATCTCTCATCATCTTCAGGCTGCAAGAAATTGCAAATCGGCTGAAGATGAAAATAAAGAAAAGGGCTGCCGGTTTGTTGAAATTGGAGAGCCTTCATGAAGGTAGGAAGGGGATCTTATCCATTGATGCAGAAATCTTTGAGGTTACTCCACTTCTGCACTTGGTGGAGGTGAAGAAATCAAATGGAGATACGCTGGAATATGAGAAAATACTGAAAGAAGCCATAAGGCCTGCTCTTAAAGATATTGTTTGGGTATGGCAAGGTGACCAACAACAGTAATCACAACAGTTGGAGCAACTGCAGCAACAACAATCTCAGTCCCAAAAACATAATTTCTTAGTTTCCAGTGCCTCAAACCTTTGTGCATTAGGAATATGAAATGCCATTGTAAATGATGCTGTGCCTGTATATTTTCTTGTTCTTTACAATGCCATGACCTTATTGTAATACATAGAGTCTCAAATTTGACAGATGTTGAGTTTGAATATTTATGCAAGTTTACTGGTTAAACCGGTTGTAGTGGTAGTGGCTCAAAATGTTTTAAGGATGTGGGTGAATAAAGAGTGTGATACATACTGTCCTAAGAGAAATCAATAAATTGTGGAGTTTCTTTATCAATTCCTCTTATACAAAGACCTGCATCCGATACAGGCAAAGGCAATTTTTTCACTAATTATACATAATCAACCTCAACACATTAACCCAAAAACATACCTTGTCACTCTTCTATGTCTAGAACTGATTTTCACAAACAATTAATTTAAAAAAAATGTTGGGATAAAATCATCTTTATCACAGATTATAAATTACCATTTTTTTTTTAAAAAGTCTTAGGTTTTATATTGTCTACAACCAGGAATCTGAATTATACTCTTCCAAAACCAAATCAAATAAAGACAATATACTCCTCACAGCAAAAGTATCCTGGTAGCATTTTAAATCAGTTCCAAATTATTGAAGAAAAAGGTTCAAAAGCCTATACTTGCCTTGTATGAAGAATTTTAAGACTAAGATATTTTCTTTGGAGCAGGTGAAGCGTGTTGCATTATCAATTGGTGGTGGGTTATCCTTGTAGAACCCCGCTAGTCTCGTAAAGATTGATCACTTTAGTCTTCTACTCTTTGAAATTCTCATTTCAGTCTCTAATTTCTTGAAAATAAAACATAAGAAAAGAAGAGCAGTTTCTAAGGGAGGAGAACCGTACTTAATTCACAACATTTTCGTGAACTGAGATATTTTCATTCCAAAAACTCAAACTAATCTGCAAAATACTCTTTTATTGAAATAGTTGTTCTGCTAAATTCATAGTGAGCAAGACACACAGTGAGTAAGAAACATGGTTATTTGTCAATCAATTACACCATATTGGTATTCCATTTAGAACAAGCAATTACTTATAAGTCTAAACCACGTGTTAAAGAGTGGACAGTAAGTAGTGCTATTGCAGCTAAGTTATGCTTATTATCACCATTAAAAGCAAATATATACCATAGGAACCGTTCATTCAGGATTTGGGGAAGAGGAAGAGACTAAGTGCCTCCAAAGATAGCGACCGCTAGCCATGTCAAGGAAGGTCCAGAATCCAGATTGCAATACATCACGAACCTGTAGACTCACCAATACAGTATATGAAAAGACAACATTTTTGTAAAATCTAAAGCATAAACAGAAATAAGTGAAAAATGGTCCTCTTTGTACCTTGGAAGTTGCATTCTTTAAGGTTAGGGTGTGTTCATTGTTTGCATCCAACTCAGTGTTAGTGATGTGAGGTTGAGATCTGAAATTTCTGAGAACCAAGAAACCGGCAAGAGTTGCCGACAAGAATACAAGAATGAACCTGAGAGGACACATGGTTTCTTCGGATTTACAAACTTTTGTGTGTATATCAGAAGAATAAGGGTATGACTCTGTTGT
This sequence comes from Vigna umbellata, assembly GCF_029865625.1. Classification (NCBI taxonomy): domain Eukaryota; kingdom Viridiplantae; phylum Streptophyta; class Magnoliopsida; order Fabales; family Fabaceae; genus Vigna; species Vigna umbellata. Next base: position 35,809,986 of record NC_142173.1, on the reverse strand, counting down.
GGTGCACCCTGACTTAAGAAGACACTAAATAAGTTAAAATTGAGAAAAGACTCGAAGTCGAAACATAAATAAAAGACGTGGTTGGTGGGCTGGTCTCCATCAACTTTTGTCCTATTATCAAATTCTTTACATTGACATAACTTGATGCTACTTCTTTCTTCCTTAAATTAAACACTTTCTTTCTTCCTTAAATTAAACACTTTCTTCTTCCTTAAATTAAACACAGGGATGGCTACCATGAAGAAAAAGCATGGTAGGCTGTTTTATCTCATCCTATTTATTTATAAGGTTTAATTTTATTTTTTTTCTACTTTAACTTTTTTTAAAAGTTTTAATTTGGTTCACATATGATAAAATTTATCTTAATCTAATCCCTTCCGTCCATTAAATATATAGAAACAAAGTTAATTGGTTTAGTGACGTGGCAAAAGAATATTATATCACAAAATAAATTAATTTTTTTTAATAATTTAAAATAAAAACAAATACAAAAACAAATATTGGTACAAAAAGGTCAAAATTATAACAAAGTTGAACAACAATTAAAATGGGTTCATTTACTATTTATAGTGATTTTTATTTTTTTTATGTAATATTGAAATTCATCAAACCAATCTTATATTACTGGAAAAGATTTGAACTCAACCTTTTCCATCTTTGCTTCCGGTCTTCAAACTTAATCAACCATATATTTCTACTATCCTAATAATACGTACATTCAGATAATTTTTTATTTAATTTAAGTGTGGTTAGTGCATGTTAACACTTCGATAAGTGTACTGAATGATATCAAATAATAATAATTGGTAAGACCAAGTATCGTTTTTCTAGAACTCACAACCTAAACATTCATGTGGCTTCTTGATTAATTACGACTTGTAACCAAAATCATAGTGTTTATAATGCAAAAAATAAATATGAGTGCAAGTGTTGATCAATTGACTTGAAGAACGCAAATGTGATTGATATAAAATATGGAATGATTATATTGTTGGAGTTTCCGACTTATCCTATCCACTCTCATGTATTTATGAATTCATCTTCTTCATTAATGTTAATGTCACTTTCTAATTTACCTTAAACCCGATGTCTTGTTGAAGAAAGTCTACTCTTAATTACTAGTTTACAATGTCTTGTATCTCCAACAATTAATTATGCATTACATTCGCACAGAAGCTTAAAGGCAACCAACCCTCCTATCCCTATGTCTAGGTAATATTGCTTTTGGAAGAATTTTTCTAGTTCTAGATTTTTTCATATGTGTCCATATTGACAAAATCAATAATCATGCAATTGAATGAGTTAAACAAAGCATGCATAGAGCGTAGAGGAAAAACCCTAACAATTAATGAAGTAAAGCATTTATAATATAAATCAATTCAATACATGAGAGTTTCAAAGGATTACATCATTTTCCCAACAACAAAGGAGGTTTAGTTCACCATAGACATGGTGAAACTAGATGAAAATATGAAAAAGAATGAAAGATAAAATCCTTAAAGTTGAAGATCGGAGCTTTCGCATCCAAAATCTGCCTCCAAGGGGTGAAAAGAGTGTTTTTGCGCCTCCTTCTGTCCAAAGATATGAACCATAAGTCCTCCAAAACCTTAAATAGAGTGCAGAAAAAGTCCAAGCCCACGAGACTGGCACTCAGCGCCCCACTTATGGCGTTCAACGGTAGCTCAAATGACGCTCAGCGGTGGCGCCCAAGCGTGAAACAATGCTTTCAAAACCAAATTGGCGCTCAACGGTGGTGCCTAGACGTGAAACATGGTTGAACTTCTAGAATGGCGCTCAATGGTGGCGCCCAAGCGTGAAATAGTGGTTGCACTTCCAGACTGGCGCTCAGTGCCCCCAAATGACGCTCAACGCTATCTGTGATTCTTCTATGTACCACTTTTCCAGCCTTTCATAACTTCAGCTCCTTGCTACTTCAACTTCTTCATCCAATTCATCTTAATTCCTATCAAAACAAGGAAAAACAAGCATAAAACCAATAATACCACCTTCAACTCTCTTATTCTCACAACTTAAGCAAAAACATGATTTCAAGCTAGTTTCTAAGTCATAAAGGGTGTTTTTAATATCAAAATTAAGTATAAAAGAATGGTTTTTCAACTGTTATCAGTGCACCATGTAGCGTTTGTTTTCTTATCATTTTAAACTTTCTCCAAATGCATCCTTCCTTGTTTTAATGTTTTGTTAAGCACTAATTGATTTATCATGATGATAAATTTACACATTATTATTTTCTTCTCTAAAAGGCTTAATACCAATTTTGGTCTCTAATTTTGTTAGTTGTGTTCAAAGTGATCATCTTATTTTTGAATTGTTCAAAGTGGTTCCATGTTTTGTAAAAATGGTTCAAGTTAATCCTTTTTACTGATGGTGTTAAAAACACTAATGGTATAATGTCCACCTTAGCCAATAGTGAATGACATGTCCAGTTATTCATTACGTGGCAAGCTTAGGTCAATTGACGTGTAAATGTCAAGTTTACTCATGTGGAAATGTTAAAAATTAAAGTTATTAAGTAAAAGGAAAGGGTAAAGATTGGTAATTGAAGAAGGTTACCTTGAATTGAGCAAAGTCGTTGTCTCGAGATAGGTATGACTTCTTCCCAAGGTTGTTCTTCTTGTTCCAATACATAGGGCAAATGAATTTCTCATTCCTTACATGGTGGTGGTTGGATGGGAGGTGAGATAATCTCTATTTGCAACTGTGGTGATATTGTTGTAACAAAAAAGGCTAGAAGTGCAAAGAATGCTAGCAGAAAATTTTGGGAATATCGTCATTACAAGGTTTTATGAACACCTTTTTCACTTTATTTGTATTGGATTTATGTGTTGATACATTCCATTTTCACTAAGCCTCTCTAAAATTAGTTGAATGTGTAGGGAGGGACAACACACAGACATAGATCTCCACACTGGTAAGATATTGTCCACTTTGGAGCCAAGCCCTCACGGATTTGCTTTTGGTACCACTCCAAAAGGCCTCTTACCAATGGAGGTATCTTATGTGTATATAAACTCATGTTCATCTCTTATTTTATCTGATGTGGGACTTTGTTTGTATCCAACATCCTCCCCTCAAACAAAGGACTATGATTCTCCACCTCTACCTCCCATGTAGCGGAAGTCTTTTCTTGTCCTCGAGTACACCATGGTCAACACTCTCTTTCAAGAGACATGGTCACAACACTGAGCATCTCTTGCTCTCCACCTCTCATGATACATCCGGCCACCTGCCAAGCTTCACTTTCACTTTATCATGGAGGGACGTACTCTACTGAGCCCGGTCACCAGATCCGAACCATGGGCTCTGATACCATTTGTAGGGAGGGTCAACACACACATACATACACATAGATCCCCACATTGATAAGATATTGTCCGCTTTGGGTCAAAGCCTCACGGATTTGCTTTTGGTACCACTCCAAAAGGCCTCTTTCCAATGGAGGTATCTTATGTGTATATAAACTCATGTTCATCTTTTTTTATCTGATGTGGGACTTTGTTTGTATCCAACAAAATGCTTATATAATTTTTCCTTCAACATGGAATTTAGCATTTTAATTTTTAACAATTAAAAGTTTAACTTGTTTCCCATAGTCATTCCCTTCTCACCAATCAAACTTTTAAAATTCAAAACACCTAAACTAATAGCCTTTGATACCAATCCTCTATAGAACCCAATCAAGTTCCACCCAATTTTAACAAATTTCAACCAAAATTAGCCAACATCCCATGCCTAGTATCTACCATTAATAATCACTTTCAACCTTCAAAGATTCATAAAAAAAAATTAAGAACCAAACTAAACATAACTTAATTGAATCAACCACCTTCCTCCATCTTTTACAATCTTACAATCTTGATCGAAGTAATTTCATTCTATAAATACTTCGATAAATCAATGAAAGATGTAAGGTTTCTTTATCTTAATCTTTCTTGTCTTTTGAAGCTTGACTGGAGAGATTCAATTCTTCAAGAACTTAATGAGGTTCATGTTGCATATACTTAAATTATGTAGTACACCAAGATACGACATCGCATAGCTTGGATAACTAGCTTATTGGAAAAAGAGAATTGCACATGCAGTTTTATACTGGTTTGAATTAAAAAAAATAACTCTACATCCAGTTGTTAATCTTTTTAAAGAGGGATTAACTAATCACTAATAAATAACCAATACTTACAATAACAAAGAAAGATTAAGGTTAGAAAGCACCTATCTTGAAAACACAAGAGATGAACAATATCTCCTTTGACACACAAAGGATGAACAACACCTCCTTTGACATACAAAGAACGAACAACACCTCATTTGACACATAAAGGATGAGCAACACCTCCTTTGACACAAAAGATGAACAACACCTTCTTTGACATATAAAAGATGAACAACACCTCCTTTGACACACAACTGATGTACAACTTTCTTAACAACAATAACAACACTCAATCATAAAACACACTTAGTGAAAATTATCGCCCTACCTACACTAGGTTTTTCAAAGCCCCTTTTCATAAACACAAAGAGTTTCTCTTAGGCACACAACTCTAAAACTCTTAGTGAAAAGTTGTCTTGAAAGTGTTTATATGCAAAGTATTTATAGGCCCAAGTTTGAAAGTAGGTCAGAAGCTAAAAAGGTTTTTGTAGCTACCATCGATTATCCTAAGCGATAATTGATTATTCCAATGCCTTTTGCCAATACTAAATTTAACTCGGATAATCGATTATTCTAGTGAATTTTTAAAATAATGTTTTTTCTCATAGTCCTCCAACCTATTATACATCTTTCCATCCTAAATCTAATATATGACTTAATACAAAAAGTTTTTGAATAGCATGTTCTTCTAATCTTCAATAGCTAGCTTCATTATCAAAACATCCTTTGAGTTCAAATCTTCTTTTGTTGCTAACATAATTGAGTTGTTAGATGATGGATCGTTTGTAGGAGTGTATTCTGATTTGTTAGACTCATTTGGGAGTGAACATGATTGGTAGACGCGTCTCTCTTGAACTAATTCATTCTTTAAGTCTTCAACACTTCTCCATACATTATCATCATCAAAATTCTTTATTGAATATCTTCTTCTTTGGCCAATAATTATCATTCCTATCAATGTAAATACATAATCAATAATAGATATTTATATATTAAGATCACTTGCGAAATTTAAATTGATGTAGTCCCTAAAAACAAATGTTGGTCCTTTACAACATAGATAAACACCAGAGTTTCCTTTAATGTGTTTAAATATCCACTTAACAACATTTCAATGCTCTCACTTCGATTTGTGATGAATTTACTAATTGATATCAATTTTATGCAATGCTTAGTCTTATATAAATCATGATATATATAAAGTTTCACATCATTAACACATATGATACTCGAGACATATTCATCCTCTTGGCTTCATTGTTATGATACATACTTAAAGATAACTTGTAAAGGACAAAAAAGATAGATAATTTTACTTACAATTTTGCAAGTCGAACCATGTAATACTTTCAACAAGTAATTATGTTTAAAAAGTCAAGCATTCCTATCTCTTTTGTCTTAGTTATTTTTTTTCTTAGAATTCTTATTTATTGTTCCCAAGTCTTTTGTATCAAACGTTCTAACTAATTGTAGTTTCAATTCTTGGATTTGATATTTCTTGTAATTTACTGGCGTGTCATCTACAAGTAATGAAATAATGTAATCGTTCTTGTCAAATCTATTGCAATAGCTAAAACTAATAATAAACGAGTCAATGTGAATAAAATCAATTAATTAAAGAATTAGAGATTTATAATAAAGATCTAATTAATAACATATAAAATAATAAATTACTTGGTACATATTCTATTAAAACTTGTCACATGTTATATATATGACTTAATTCAAAAGTTCTAAATTTTGGTAGAAAATTTTTTCATGCACCTTCATACATTTTTTCTTGCAACTCTGTATGTCAAGTAAAAATATATTTTGTTTGCCCTTATCTTCTTTCTTTATTTTCTTTTTCCTCCACCAACAAACTTCTCTTCCCTTTTAATCTTCCTCCACCTCCATCGGTGCCTTTAACTCCAACTCCATTGGTGTCCTTTCTTTTTCCTCCACTTCCATCGAAGTCCCTTCATCGACCTCCACCAACATCCCTTCTTCTTCATCTGCATTGATATCCTCTCTTCTTTCACTTCTATTGGCACCTCCACTCATCACCTTCTTCTTCCTTCACTAGCCTTTTCACCTTACTCTTCACATTTTTCTTCTGCAAAAAGACATTTTAAACTGTGCAATTTAAAATACAAAAAAAAAATATATTTTAGATTTTACAAGTCAAAATGCATATTTTATTTTTCATTCTGAAATGTATAATCCAAAATATATTTTTTTTCTGTATTTCAGAAAACATAATCTAAAATGCAAAAATTATATTCCAAATTGTATATTCTGATATATAATTTTTGTATTTCGAAACGTAAAATTTGAAATATATTTTTTTCATTCCAGATTTTATGTTATGAAAAGTCTCCTGATTGTATATGCTAGAACTCAATACGAAAAGATGATATAATTGGAATTTTTTAAGTATATGGAGAAGTAAGAAGAAACTATGAAGCTGCAGAAAGAAATTATGGAGGTGAAGGAAGGAGCTGTACTTTGGGTGTCTAAATGGGCTTAATTTAAGGGAAATCATGAACTGTATTTGCTAGCCATTTTATATAGTTCTTTTATGACTACACCATACCCACTCCCACATCTTTCATAATTTATTTTAGGTTCTGGTCCACATATTTTGTTTATTTATTATTTTTTATATATATTTCCTCCCGAGACATTTTTTTTTTAAGTTTTTCTCTCTCATTTATTACATTATTTTTAATACTTTTTAATATTAGTTATTTTATCAAAATGCTTGTAATTATTTTAGTTTATAAATAATCGATATTTAGAGTTGTTTATTTTATCTCTCCTATGAGAATTAGAGTTGGAGAATATTAAAAAGTTTTAATTTTAAAAATAAAATTTTACTAATAAAAATTTTACTAATAATATTTTTTATATATTAACTATTTAGATGAAAAGTAATTAAGTAAAAAAATATTCTTCCTCCTTCGGAGTTATATGCATTTGAAATTTATCATAAGAAATAAATACATATAGGAGATTTAAAAACACCTTTATTCAAGATCATAATTATATTACTAATAGTTTGATATTGCATAATTAATGTAATCAATTAATCAACTTACTTAATATTTATTGAAATGTAAACTTTTTTATGAAAATAATTAATTATATATGTTATTATTCCATTGATGTATAATGTATTAAACTAAATGTACTTTTTAAAATACGCAAGTTTGTTTATTTTTAAATATCACGTTTTATAATTAAAATAACGAAGTTTACTCCTGCTTTAAGAAAAAAATTATAAAATTATATTTAATCTTTGGCTATTAAAAATAAAATAATTTCAATTGAAAATTATAAATACAAATGTATTATTATTATTACATAAAAAATGTTAAAAATTTCAATAAATAAAAGAATAAACATCAAACATAATAAATTGATAACTACTGAATTTATTAAGTATGTTATATTTGATAAGTTTAATAATTAACACTAAATAATATACTTACGTATATATTCATAAAAAACAAAAGTGAACTTGTAACACCAAATGTTACATTAATTTTATGTGACAAATATTATTAGTATGAAATAGTTAATTATTGTTAAATATAATTAAAATGCATTAAATTTTATTAGATTTAACAATTGTGTTAAAGGTTTGTAAAGTGAGTTGTATGTTACATGCGCATTCATTCAGTTCCTACTAAAAGAAACAACTACTATAAATTTATATTTCATTCAATAACTATAATATATTAAAGTTTTTTTCCGCAAATTATAAAGATATATAAATATTACAATCACAAAAGTAAAAAACAAATTATGTATATAGAGTACTTATGAATAAAATCAGACACTAATACAAAAAACAGCTTACAAACGTCGAATATTTTGGGTCTTTCACGTCGAATTCGAAAACGACGTCATATCGGGAGACGTTAAATTTAACATCGAATTTTATCAATAAACGACTTTAAATTTTTTTTTATTTTTTTAAATTAATTGTCTCTACGAGATCTGAAAAGCAGAAAAACAACAAATTTCAGTTTTTGGTATTTTGTAAAGCATGAACTATGAACGTGTAATATAGTATCAACAACAAACAACAATTACAAACAAACAAGTTCAATCAAACAACAACAACAAACAAATTCACCCAAACAATAACAAGAAACAAGTTCAACAAAAAATAACAAGAAACAAGTTCAACAAATAAGTTCTTCAAAACGAAAAAGAAAACTAACCTTGGTTCATCGGAATAAAGTGTTGCCACACGTGAGAGAGAAAGCAGAATGCGTCTTTGAAGGACAACAACATGAAAATAATCGGTCAAAACAAACAAAAATCATACAAATGAAAGAAATATTACATGTGATGGTCGTCAAACTTCGCTCGAGAAAAGTGAATGAATTTTCAATCTTCCGCTCAAATTTTTATTGAATTCACTAATTTTGACGCCTAATGCTGGGGCATTCAACGTTTTATATCCTTTTACGTCGAATTACAATTCTAAACGACGTTTAATAATTGTATTTATTTACAATATTGAGTGGTTCAACGTTGAACGCGTGACGTTATACGTTGTTTTTACACTAGTGAGATCAATATTATAAATGAATATTCATGGATAATTGGTAGTATTTGCATATTAACAAACAGACTAAGATATAATAATAGTATCCGTGGATGCTCGTAGTCGGTAATCTTTAATTTATTAAACACTAATTAAAGAGTTTTTGTTAAACATGATTTAATATTTATTTTTATAATTTTATTTGGATTTTTATGAACTTGAGTTTATTTAGACTTTGTTTAAAACTTGTGATAATGATGTATTTTTTTATTTGAACTTATTGGAATGTTATTATCTTTGTTGAATGTTTAAAATTCAGTTATATATATAGTATTTATATATATATATATATATATATATATATATATATATATATATATATATATATTTAAGATTTTTATAACTATACATTTCTTTTTATAATTTTATACTTTTTTTATAAATATTTTTTTTATAGATTTTTATAGTTAAAATATTTTTTGTGAATATTTGCAGATATTAAAAGAAATATGTAGATACCAGTATAACAAATCCACACGAATATGGGAATATGTACCAGGCGGATATTTATCCAATAGAAACGGTAGTAGGAAGTTACTTTGACATTGTAATTAAAGTAAAAACTTAAACATAAGTAAAACTTTAGAAAGAGGAGTTTGAATAGAGTTCTAAAACTTCTTTACAAATAAGTGTTAGATGTTTTTGTAGGGGTTAGATGGTATGCAAATAATGTTAAACATTAAATATTTATAAGAAGAGTTTGAGAAGCTTTTAAAACGAAAACGAAAGCGAGAAGGAAAAATTATTTTATACTGGTTCACTCCAAACTGAGTTGCGTCAAGTTCTCCCTTAAACACTCTTAAGGGGTTTCAATAATCCTTCAAAGATTACAATCGACTTTGACCATTCCTGATTTTACAAATTAACCTAATTGGTTAGACTAGTTTCACCATTCTTGGTATAACACTAACTCAACTCATTAGATTGTTTAACTCCACTGAGTTAAACCAACAAGTGTTTTAATTCACTTTTGAGTCTAAAACAACAAAGTGTCTTTTAAATTAAAAGTATAATTACTCTCTTTGAGAGGATATAAAATAATTACAATAAAGATTTGAAAACTTATAAAGAAATTTTTTTTTTTAAAGACAAAGTCTAGATAGTGTAAGCTTAAGAGAAAAACAATAGTGTAAGCGTAAGCAATTATAATTCTTGTTATCTTCTCTTTATGTAGTCCTCTTTATATAAGTTTTTTTCAAAATGATCTGTTACTCAAATAATTGACTTTCATATAGGGATGTAACCTTTTAGTACAAAATCAAATATGCTATGTTTGGTCATGTAGAGGTAATTGTGCTGCTTGTATGGAAGAAACAAATAGAATACATAAATGAAACATTTTTAAAATACCTTTCTATCTCTTAATATTCTTCTTCTTATTCAATGCAAACTTTTGAATAAAGTTTTGTATTGAATTAATTTAAAAAAGATAGCACAACACAATAAATAAGAGAGTATTATTTCGTACATGCATTAAAAACGTTAGACATTCTAAACGTGTGTATAAGCATTTTGGCACAGATTGTTTGAAGAACGTTTAATGTTTAAGATGTTGTTTATACATAGAGCGTTTAACGTATTTAATCTAAAAAATTTATTTGAAAAAAATCATTTTTTAAAATATTTTTATTAAACTTGAAAGCAAAGTTTGTTTAGAGGATTTTATATTAAGAAAGACATATAAAACATGAAATTCTGTATAATGGTTATTTTCGAGTATACATTACTTATAAATTTATATAAATATTAGTTTTAATATATTAATTATGAAACAGCATCCATATAGAGTTAGCAATATTTATATTATTTCACATAGTTTTTTTTTTTCACTTTTTGTATGATTAAATAAAAAGAAGATAAATTTTTAAATTTTCATTACATTTTCTCTCTTTCGAATTTCATTTTCCTATTTTATACTTTTTTTTTCAGGCGACTAATTAACTATTCGTAAGTAAATATTTAGTTGCAAATGTCACCATACCCATCACACACAAGAAATTAATTCTTTATTTTTGTGGTCATCCGTGGCCAAAAAAGTAGCAATAATTGTCCAACGCCAAGTCAGGTGCATGTTTCATGCTCTTACCGTGGGGTCAACTTTGTTTTCCTCATTAAATATAATTAAGAAAACGAAAGGTAACTAAAACGGTTTAATTTTTGTTTAATTATAAAGGATGAATAGTTTTTTTTGTAAGTTCTATTACTATGATAATAATATTTTTTCAATTTTTTCTAGTTATTTTAAATATTTTGTTAGTTTTTTTAAAAAATAAATTAATATATTCCTTAATTAGATTTGACATTAGGTTCGTTAAAAATGAAAAATTGGATATATATTGTTTTTGGTATGAGTTGAGGTCAACACTTCACTCTATTACAATTTCTGTCAAACTTGGAGTTTATTTGTAGAAAATACTTCAATACCTAAATAAAGATTCAACTGTTCAACAATAATCTAATTACGATCCAATTGATTTTAATCATACTTTATCTTGAACTGATTAATGTTAGAGGTAATTTCTCTCTAGAATGACCGTTTGACCTCTTATCAATGTCCTTGATCTCATAGTTATGTGCGGTCATGTTTGCGATATGATTGACCTCGTTTAGACAATTTGTTCCAAAGTTGACCAAACGATAATATAATACATATATTAACAATAAGATCAAATTACACCATATAACTATTATATAATAAGTACATATCGCTTTCACTAGTTAAATATAGGCTTAATACCCTATTTTGTCCCCAGTTTCGCTCGAAAATGTCAAATTAGTCCATCCTTTAAAAAATGCGTCAATTACGTCCTCCTTTGATAAAATTTGCATCAATGAAATCCCTTCCGTTAAATCCGTACAAACGGCGTTAATTATTTTTCTCTCTTATTAAGTAACGCCGTTTGTACGGATTTAACGGAAGAGATTTCATTTATGCAAATTTTATTAAGTGAGGACGTAATTGCCGCATTTTTTAAAGGATGAACTAATTTGACATTTTCGAACGAAACTGGAAACAAAATAGGGTATTAAGCCTTAAATATAAACTCACTTTTTTTAACTATCGAAGTTTAGTCTAACAATAGATTTGTTAAGTTGATTATATAACTTCTATCATATTATCCATTAATATTTAATTTTATATTCAAGGCAAGATAGTAGGTTAAAAATAAAACGTAAATTAAATAAAAGATTACATTATAATATATAGACATGAATAAATTTTACTTTTAAAGTGAATTTTAAAAAATTAAATTAAATTTAAAGTTAAATATGTTTTTTGTTAAAATATTTTCAAAAGTTATTTATTATTAAATTTTATTTATTATTCATTTTTAAAAAGATTAAAAATACTTAAATAACCAAATTAAAATTTTAAAACAAATAAAATATCATCTCAAGATTTAAACCTTATATATTCTACAAGCAATACTATAAATATTATTTCATGATTCTCTGTTATGGGTCCGTGGGAATATTCGTTCGTTGTTTGGCTATTATTTTTAGCCAGTTTTGTCAGTAATCATTAGTCGCAATATTAGCATGATTAACACACTAATTTACAATTATCATGCATGACATGTTCCACACAGAAGGAAATGACACATATATAACAATAATAATATTCTATTCCATCATAGACAACCATGTTAGGTATACCACATTATTGTGTTAAGTTATCTTTCTATTTATCATTTTGAGGTAGATATTTAATATCACATAGGATAATCTTTATTTATATATATATACATGTACCGTCCGGTCCTCTCGATTCATAAATCGAATGTCCATCCAAGTCGGCTATCAAGATCGAGCGTTCAAGCTAACGCTGTCCGACCACACATGGATCGAGCGGTCCTCCAAGGTCGATCATCCATAAATCGAATGTCCACCCTGATCGGCCATCAAGACCGAGCGTCGGAGTGTCTTTGACAGGTACCTGACCGCCCGACTTAGAGAGCGAGAAGAGAGAACAAATGCTACAACCAGGACTTGAAGACGGGAGAGCCGGTTCTAGTGCCCCCTAGAGACAGAGCCGCTCGGTTTGCTTCAATTCGTGGGATTCAGCAACGTCTGCCCGATCTTCGACAAACTCTTATGTGTTTTAAAGAGTCAGACCAGATCCGACCGAAACAATATATATATTAAATATGACACTATCAGACTTATTTTGTAGAATCTAACGCTCACTTAGATAAGACGTAACTTCTTAAAAAGTGTTTACTGAAAATAGAATACATAATCTAAGTTTTGATTGAAAACTTATCACTAAGATAAAAATTATAGTGTTCAATTAAGATGTACTTCTTTTACTTAAAAATATAATAAGTTTAAGTACTATAATTCAACTGTGACTTAATCTCAGTTATGAACAAATTATCTTATAAAATCCAAAGTTAAAATTTCCAACAAGCAAACTAATATTTGGTGTCAAGAGTTTATGATTGAAGTATGGATTCCAATACCAATCATATTTTGTCTGTGCAGCCAACGAAAAGCGACAATGAACTTAACGTAGCATGCATTAATGGAGGAACAATCCAAAAGGATATAGTATTTGAATTGGATGGATAGAGAGTAACATGGTTCAATTAATAAAATGGTTCAGTTCTAAGCAAACTTCCTCACATGCTATGCTTGAAATTTGGATGGTTGCATAGCTCTGTCTCTCGTGTACCATACCTTGTTGCCTCTTTTTTTTTTTTTCTTTAATTATAAAAATAATGAATGAAAATAAATTTAGAATAAATAATGTTAAAAATTACTTTAAAAAGTTGTGTGTCGATAGATACTTCTAAATCACCTAATAATTTTTTAACTTGAACAAGTTTGGAAAGTTAGGATACTATTTGAATTTTGGACTGGACCACTTGAAGTAGCAGAGAGAATGCATGCATGTGATACTGCAGCATGTCCATTTGCTATTAATTAGACGCCACAATATAAGACCAAGTGAATGTGACTGAACATGATCATGAGCTCCGGAATCGTACTAATGATTCTGATCTATATTACTATAATGATTATACGTTATTGGTGTAATTTGTGGACAAAAGCACCCAGCAATAAATTCTGAGACCTATATTTAGATAATTGACATTTCATTGGTAGATAAATACTAGGTATACACGATTTTATGTTATTATATTTTAAACTTAAATAACAATTTGGTTTTTTTAATTTGTTTAATTCAGTTTTAATATTATTTTAAAATTTAGTCTTATTTTTTAATTTTTAATTTATTAATTTTTTTTGTTAACACCATTTAAATAATTATTAGTGAATAGTGTATGTTATGTTCAGTTCATTATCATTATCATTTTTTTATTTTTTAATTTCACATGGGGTGGTGCATAATAACAATGTGACGTAGTATTTTATATTTAATTTGATTTTTATATTTTTCTAATTTATTTTTCGTTTTTATTTAAAATAGATCAATTTTTTTAAAAAAAAGAAACTAAATTTAATTTTTATATAAATATTATATTTCTTAAAATTTACAATTTTATTAAATACTTTTTATTTAAAATTATAATTAGTTTAAAATTAGAACAAAAATTTTAAGAAGTTCGAAAAGGTACATAAGGTATTAAATAAAAAATTAAAAAATTTTATAATATTAAAAAACTCATTATAATTATTATTATGATAGAAAAACAAAGAACGAAGAAAATTAAAAAAAGGTATTTTTACCAAAGAAAAGTGGACAGTTTTATTTTATAATCTTTTAATATAATGTTGTATCACATTTTAATTTAATACTTAATGTAATTAATTTATAAATCAATGGTTTTAGTATCTACTTTTAAAATTTTCATTTTAATTTTAAATTAATTCTAATCATAAATTATAAATATTTAATACAAATGTTAATTTTAATAAAAATACTATTATAACATTTATATAAAAATTAAATTTGTAGTAATTTGAAAATTAACATAGATTCTATTTAAAAACAAAGATTGAGAATGAATTAAACAAAATTAATAAATATAAGAAGCAAATTGAATATAAAACATTAATACATACCAACAAGTAACATTTTTATCAACTTAACATGATGTGAATCAACATGTAGATATCTTTTTTTAAATTAAAAAAATATTAGAAAAAAAAACAAAAAAACCATAAACTTACACGTGACCTACATTATTTTCACTGTTCTTTAATTATTTAAACGATATTAGTAAAAAGCATTGAAGAAAATTTACAAAAATTAGAATCAAATTAAAAAAAATATCATAATTAAAATGAACAAAAGTCAATGAAAAGTAGGGACCAAATTAATATTTTAGTTTATATATTATTATTATTTAATTAAAGTATAACACATAATTATGACTTTGTTATTTTAATCTTTTTATTTATGGTGAAATATTTTAATCTAATTTTTTTGTAATTTAGAATAGTTGAAGTTATTGTTCTTATAAAATTTCAAAGTGAAAAAAAAGAGAATAAAAATAAAAACCCAACCTAGATTACTTTAATACTTTTGTCTTTATAACTAGATATACTTTATTCAAGTATTTGTTAGCTTTGACAGATGTCCATAAGCTATATATACACCAGATGAATGTTAAGAATACTTTTTAAAATGGTGAATTAAAGGAGGAAATTTATATGAAAGGTGTGTTGTTTCTAGTCAAGAAAAAAAAAAAGTGTGTAAACTTTTAAAATCTTTATAAAAAACACCAAAACAATGATATGAAAAACTTGATTGTGTTTTTATGATGGTTTTTCACCTAATGATGTTGATAAATGTGTGTACTCTAAATCTAAAAACGACGAATGTGTCATTTTATGTAAATATGTGGATAACATCCTAATATTAGACACATGCAATGAGATGGTCTCTGGAACTAAGTTATTTCTTGGATCTAAATTTGAAATGAAAAGCACGGGTTAAGCCAATGTGATTTTAAGAGTTGAAATAATGAGGATATATTGAACACTCATAAATATCAGGCAAGTGCATGACCTAATAAGCGCAACACAATGATAACAACAAGAATTATGATGATATATTGTGATTGATAAACCACTAACACAAATCAAGTTGTTTTTTATTCATAGATCTTGTTATAGCAACTACATTGTGAGTTATATTTCTTAATATAAGACTAGTTCATGTAATTTTCTATACCAACTTTAAATGCATTACATCTTATAAGACCCATGATTTTCTTCTTTCATTTCTTTCTATCTTTTGCCTTTAATAATATGTGGAGGAATTTTGTGAAACATTTTTTCTTCCCTGTTTTTGACTCGCACAACAAAGTGAATTAAGTGTTAATTATTGCAAAAGGCTTACACTTGATTACAACCTCACCTGAAATCAGGCACAACAAATCAAAGTGAATCCAAATATGGTGTCGTTATGCATGAATGGAGTTCTAACAACTCCACAATCCGTGAAAGGTGGGCTTCCTCTATGGAACAATTTGATTCCTCTCCCGCACGTGTATGCATCTCTGAGATCTTCTCCAACAAATGCAACTCATGTTGAGTTGTTTTTCTGCTCCAATTTTTCTTGCTACGTGTGATGGGTTTCTAACCCCATCCATCACTGATAAATAGGTGCACCTTCACTTCTCTAAAAATGCATTCACTCATATTCTCTTCTCTTCCTCTTCCATCTTGAGTTATTTTTCTCTTTAAAAATATTTCTTGCTAGTTTTGAGTTTCTTGAAATATTCAAGAAATTTCTATTGTATCTTTAGAAACTTACACAATACACAACGATAAGTTTTAAAAGACAACAATGATTATTCACATATCAAAATATTATTCTTTTTTGGATGTGAGGTCGAGAATCACGATCAAAACACTCATTCACACTTTTCTCCATATCCTCGTCTTAGGTTTCCGTTACATGGTTATTCTCCGTCCTCAATATTCAAATTCTAGACTTTGTGAGTAAGTATCTGTGAAAGACACTCTGATGATCAAGTCAATTATGTAACTGATCGGTTATCACATTGAATTTTTTTTGTTGAATTTTATTACAACCAAAGGAGGTTAATGGATGAATATTTTTATCTTATTCAATAATTTAAACCTTAAATGTGAAGTTTCAATTTGTGTTTTTAATAATCGCCGAACATGGTTTTCGTGTTGTTATATCTCTTATATATTTTACAATTGTAGAATTTCATCAAATTAGTTTAATTATGAGACAATTGACTTTTAACAAACCAGTCCCAACACTCATTAAACTTATATTATTTTCATAAAAACATGAGAAAAAATATATTTATCATTATTTTACAATCCAACTTCATTTATGAATTGTTATCAGTTCAAATAGACGACTTAAACATCTCCAGTAGAAGTGAAAATAACACCGATGATCATAGACTTGCTACACCAGCACGACGGCCACCTATCCAACAAGATTTAACAACCTATTAATTTAAGATATGACAAGTGAAACACATAATTAGTTACTACTTTGGTCATTGAGAAATGTCATGAAAAATGTTAAAAAGATCACCCATTGTTGATGTTGGGGGAGGCAGGCACATGGACCAATGGGACACGCCATTGCCAAATCATTCCAAAAATGCAATGCATTTTATTATATCTGAAGCTGGAATTTAATCGAGCACTTTATATGCAATCAAATAAGTAAAAGGCACATACTAGAAGAAAACGTGTCAGGACGAGAACGGCCTATCCAAATATTTAAATCTCCTAACCGCACAAAGAAATATTATACAATAAGCTTGACTCAACAAATTCCAGAATTAAGCATCATCATAAGAAGGTTTTTGCAGAAGTGAGAATCAAACTAGAGAAGTTACGACGAGGACAAACTACGAAAAATGCTGACACTTTCTGCCAGAGAGAACGCGACAAACATGTTCACGAGAAATAGGTTTTTGAAGAAAGTTGTTGATCTTCCTTTATTGTACTTTTTCTTGCAAGTGCAGCAAAACCTCAGGTTACAGGTTTTTTCTTTCTACCAGTTGGGCCCTCCCTTCACCACCCCATGCGTATTATCTATAATTTATGTTCTATTATAAAGAAACTGAAGGAACGGAAGAACTTGATTAGTTTATTAAATATATTATTCAAAAGCTCAATTTTTTTTAGAATTAAATCATTGCATTATTTATTAAAATGATTTTAAAGTATCCGATTGAAAAGACCGACTTAAAAAGTCTTTTTTTTTTTCAAGTAATGATTAGAAAGTTAGAAACTTATTGAAATCGGGTAAGAAGAAGTGATGAGATTGTAAGCTATTTTTATAACAAAAAAAAGTTCATTCAAATGTTCGTCTAGTTCCATTTGAACCTCCAACCAGTTCAAGGGAATCCTGAGAAACTGGTTGTAATAACCTGCAAATGCAAGAAACAGAGCAAGAATTAACTTATTAGAACAACAATTATTATTTTCATAAACTTCAAGCAAACCACTTTGAAAATAATAAGGCTAAGCAAAATACTGTAATACTTTACATATAAGCATGATAAAAATATACATAGCGAACTTGCACGCTTAATTAACTGTGTTCCACATCTATTTGTGCCCTACTACGTTTCAATTTTCAATTCTCCACTTCCAATTCTCTTTTAAAATTTTATTTTAAATTTACTAATTGAAAAATAATAATGACGCGGAATCATGATTCACCGGCAACCGGCTGCGCACCGGTTTCCTCCCGATCCGACGTCGTACTGCTACTTGCAGCACAGAGATACGGCCTAATCTTATTCCTCCACACATCCCTGAAAACTCCGCCATTGCCATCCCTCCTTCTCACCTCAACCACAACCAGTTCCGCCGATAACCGGTAAACCTCCACCAAAGCGGCGAAATTACCATCACACCCCTCCAACTCCACCCCACACTCCTTCCTCCTCCGCACGATAATACCCTCCACAGTAGACGCCGCCGCAACTACCTTCTCCACCACCTTCTCCGGCGACTCCTTAAGCAGAAACCTCTCTCCCTCTTCCACCTCCTTCAATGAATCAAACAAACCGGAGAGATTCAAGCCTGTGGAGAAAGCAATGATATCAAACGCGTTCAAATCCTTCACATCATCACCTTCACTCTTCCACTCCAAACCTAAATCGCCAAATGTAACCTCCTTGTACCCCTTTTTGAACCACGCCTCCTTCAAAATCTCATCGACGGTTATCCTCGTCTCGGGATTCGTATCCAACAACCTCGCCAGAAACCTCCTTAACTCCGTCGAAAACCACCTCGGACATCGATACTCCCCCTTGTAAATCTTCCTGTACATCACCATAAGATTCGGGTCATTAAACGGTAGATACCCAGCCACAAGAACAAAGAGAATAACCCCACAAGACCAAACATCAACTTTAGCCCCGTCGTAACCCTTCTTCGCCAAAATCTCCGGTGCCACGTAAGCAGGGGTCCCACATAGCGTGTACAGCACCCCATCCACCCCCATCTGCTCCTTCACCGCGCCGAGTCCAAAGTCGGAGACTTTGAGGTTCGCATGCTCGTCCAGCAGAAGATTCTCCGGCTTCAAGTCGCGGTGGAAAACGCCCCGCGCATGGCAGTACCCGACGGCAGAGATCAACTGCTGGAAAAACCGTCGCGCGAGATCTTCGCCGAATCGACTCTTCGCGATTCTCGCGAAGAGCTCGCCTCCTTTCGCGAATTCCAAGATGAAGTAGATTTTTGTCTTTGTCGCCAACACTTCGTGGAGTTTCACGATGTTGGGGTGGTGAAGACGGCTCATGATGGCAATCTCGCGCTTCACGTTGGAGGCCATCCCCATTGCGGCTAGTTTCTTCTTGCTTACCACTTTCACTGCCACGCTTTGCCCCGTGCTGGTGTTACGCGCGTGGTACACCTTCGCGAACGCGCCGCATCCTAGGAGCCTTCCCACCTCGTATTTTTCAAACAAAACGGTGCTCTCCGCCGCCGCCGCCGCCTGTTCAATTTCCGGCATTGGTTTCACTAAGACTATCGTGCTCAGCACGATCTTAATTGGGGGATTGTTGTAGAGAGGTTGAAAGGGGATCTGGAAATTTCCCGAAAATTGTTGATGAAAGCTTTCGGGATTGATTTCCTTTTCTGCTGTTGTGGTTGGTGGAAGCGTAATTGGAAGGGATCGATTAAGTTATAAGGAAACGAGGTTTTGCTGG
The DNA here is from genome assembly GCF_029865625.1 of Vigna umbellata. NCBI lineage: Eukaryota > Viridiplantae > Streptophyta > Magnoliopsida > Fabales > Fabaceae > Vigna > Vigna umbellata. The sequence goes on along the minus strand of NC_142173.1, from coordinate 35,790,083 downwards.
CACTGGCTGTTTGAGATGTTTCACGAAGAAACTGCTTTGGAACTTCGTTGGAAGATTACGTTTATTAGTTGGTTTGGTGGTTATTAATGTCTCTACTTACTGAATGGGGTCTCAGTAGCCTATGTATTTCTCATTATTTAATGTGTTCAGAGAAACAAAAAATAATTTGTTGTAATTTTTGTACTTTTGTAACTTCCATATACCTGTTCTATCTTTTTCAAAGTAATTTAGATTATATAAATAATAAGCGATAATGTAAAATAACGTTAGAAAATAAAAACTGAAACATTTCAAAAATTTAAATATAAAAAAAAGAAAATGAACTATAGATATTGGAGGAAAAATATGCCCCACCTTTAAATCTTTTTCCAATATTTTTTTATCTCTTTGAATAAGATATTTTATTAATTATCTGATACATCAGTTATATATCTCTACAAGAAACTACTAATTATTCAAGAAATTTTAATTAAAAAATAAATATTAAAATTAATGAGGTAATGTCTCATTAAAATTGGAAAAAATGAGTAGTGATAAATTATATTAAAACTATGTTCTCTCTGAACATTAAATGAATAAAAAATTGAAATAGGAGAATAAAAATAAATAATTGCATAAATATTAAAAGTAGTTTATAAAATAATAAATTTAATTAGTTATCTTAATAAAAATGTAAAGCAGGTGGTTTTAATGACACGCGTGAAGGGCGCGTGTGTGGTTGGAGTTGGGAGACCGCTAGGTGGATCCATTGCTTGAATGGGAACGTGATTCCCCTTTTCTTTTCAGCAGTCGTAGGTGTTAACTATTGCCATACACGTGGGCGGTGGCGATGGGACATGAGATTGACTTTAGCAATAGGATAATGCCACGTCGGTGCCGGTTTTACCAAAATAGTTGATTTTTTCTCTTGTACAGTTGGGGGCGCTTTGAGATTGACCTTTAATATGTTGAGATTTCTTGCAAAGATTAAAAAAAGAGTTTACCAGTGTTTTTGGACTCTTTCCTTGAAACGAGTATATTTTTAAATTTTGTATAAATAATAATGTTCAGTCTCTCAGAAAAGAAAAGCATTATGTGGTTTTAAAAAATAAAATAAAATAAAATTGTAGGACGTAAGAATGATTCTCAAAAACTGAGAATATACTTTAAAAAGGCGAGATACTTTCAAAATACATTACGATGTGCAATGGAATCAAATGAAATGCGTGTTCATGGTTTCTCTCAAAGGGATATTTTGACACACGCAAAAAAAAAGGTTATTTGAAAACTTAAGATATCTCATTTATTTTATTTTTTCATTTGAAATTATAATACATATTATTATTAAAGTGAGTTGTAGACTATTCTTTTTCTTCTCCTTTCACGACCTAGAAAACAACGACTAACTACAAGATTTCTTTTATAAATATATTATCAAGACCAAAATATTTATCAATTTAATTAATATTGTCTACAAAATCTAATTCCATCAACATATATTGTCTACACTCAAAATTTAGTTTGAGAAGGAATCAAATGTTATATCCTAACATGACATTTCTTTATCTGTCACAACATGGAAAATCTCCACTTACTATATGTTTCGGTAGAGTTTTGTAAGATTGAGAGACTAATCTTTTCTCACGTGTCTTCCTTGTTTTCGAACGTCTGGATCGAGTGTTCCGCTCGCTTGAATTCTGGATGTCGTTCAATTGGATTCTGGATGTCGCTCGATTATACTCTGGATGTCGTTCGGTTGTACTCTAGATGGGGGGAGGTACTTGCAAAAGACACTTCGATGCTCAAGTTAGGAGCGGTTTTATGAACTGTTTATCACAATTTAATATTTAAGTCCTGATCAGACGTAAGTAGACCGTAGTGGAGTCTCAGTTGAACATACCTGGCTTTTGACCCTGTTAGTGTATTTATAAGTGTTTCAAAAAACAACCTTACCTAGAGATCCGGTTAGTTACTCATAAACGACTTTATCTTAACCACTTATCAACATCTTCAGATTTAATAAGATATTCTTGATTATTTTATTCTTCTTTGATTATTTTATCTTCTGCTGGACTACTGTCCAATAGTACCTTAAGTGTTGGCCCAATTATGGCCCAACACTATTTAACGCGGTTCACTTTAGTTGATGCGGTTGATGATGGCCCGGTTGACCATTGTCGTGGTGGTGACTGAACGACTTGTGATGTTAACCGTTCGGTATACACCATATCCGATACATGCGCCCAAGTTCGAGTTAAGCGTTCGACTTTAGCCATGTTTAACTATAGGACTTATGAGTTTGAGGGAGGCTGTATTTGCTGTATGTAATGCCCTTTTAGATTGTTGTTCACCGAGCAAGGCTGAACAGATCGGTTAATGGCAAGATGCCAAAGAAGTTCTCTTTTGGAACTTTTTCTAAACTGAGTGGTGGTTGATGAGAGTTCTTTTAGAACCTTTTCTCGTGTTGATTGATAACCAATAATATCTGTACTGAGGAATAATAATTGAATTTGAACTGTAAAAAGAATGTGGATGATTATACTAACCACTTCTCAAGGCAGGTTGGCCAAGCAAGCAAGATCGTTCGGTTGGCGATTGATGGTCCATGATCACACCGTTCAGCTTTTAATACCCAGGGGCCCTAGGCGACGATAATGACAGTCTCGCTCGGTTTTTTCGCACCCAGGTGTGCTGTGTGGCAGGAACGACCGACCCGCTCGGTTTTTTGCACCTGGGAGTTTCAGGCGATGAGAACTACTGACTCGCTCGGTTTTTCGCACCCAGGGTTGTTGGGCGGTGGGAACGACCGCCCACTCAGTTTTTCGCACCCAGGATTGCTGGGCGGTGGGAACGGCCGACCCGCTCGGTGTTGACCTAGAGGTTCCTAGAGAACGTCCCTAGGTTTCTTTGAACGGTAGGCTCATATTAGCCAAATGCTTTGTGCGCAAGATCCTATCATCTGTACTGAGGCCATGAAAGACAGAGCGGTTGAGGCCAAAGGGCCGAATGTGAAGGCCGAATGGCCTAATACTTGAGGCCATGGAAGGCAGAGCAATAGATGTCGGATGGTCGAATGCCGAGCAGTCGAGGCTGAAGGGGCCGAGCACTTGTGAGACCGAATGGTCGAGTACCTGTAAGGCCGAATGGTCGAATACCTGAGGCCTCAATGCCGAATACCTTTGAGGCTGAATGGTTGAATACTTGTGAGGACGAATGATTGAGTACCTTTGAGGCCGAATGGCCGATTACCTGCAAGGTCGAATGACCGAGTACCTTCGAGGCCGAATGGTTGAATACCTTTGAGGCCGATTGGCCGAGTACCTATAAGGCCAAATGGTCGAATACCTGAGAGGCTGAATGTTGGAACGCTTGAGGCCATGGAAGGCCGAACGGTTGAGGCCGAGTGGGCGAACACCTGCGAGGCCGAATGGCCGAATGCTGGAACAGTTGAGGCCATGGAAGGCCGAACGGTTCCGTCAAGGGAAGCACTTAATCGAACGATCATTTGAGTACGCCCATGTTGACTTGTGGGGGCCTGCAGGAACTCAGACTCATGGTGGAGGAGCGTATTTCCTGAGGATAATTGATGATTTTTCAAGAAGAGTATGGATTTATGTTCTGAAAAATAAATCTGAAACCTTTCGGAAATTCAAGGAGTGGCATACACAGACCGAGAATCAATTGGGGTATAGGCTGAAATATCTTAGAACTGATAATGGTCTGGAGTTTGTTTAAGATGAAATTAATAAGTTCTGCAAAAATAAAGGGATAAGGAGGCACAAGATTGTGGTGGGAACTCCTCAACAGAATGGTTTGGCTGAAAGGATGAACAGAACAATTCTGGAGAGGGTTCGGTGTATGCTGCTTGGATCAGGATTGTCAAAGGCTTTGTGGGGAGAGGCTGCCAATACAGCCGTATACCTGATTAACAGGAGTTCGTCTTCGGCCCTCAACTATAAAACACCAATGGAAGTTTGGAGTGGACGACTTGCTGACTACTCACACTTGAGGGTGTTCGGTTCCTTGGCGTTCGCTCATGCCAAAGGAGATAAGCTGGACGCCCGAGCGGTAAAAAGTGTATTTCTTGGATATGCTGAAGGAGTTAAGGGATACAGGTTGTGGAGGTTAGACTCGAAACCGTCCAGGCTGATCATTAGTAGGGATGTCGTTTTCGACGAAACGAGAATGGCAATGCATGTTGAAAATCCTGGATGTGAGAAGAAAACGCTCGTTGACGTGGAGCATACTATTGATGGGGACGTTCGATCATTGACTGAGGAAGACCGAACGGGTGAAGGGCAAGACAAAAGCGTTCGATCATCAGAGGAAAATTGAACGGGTGAAATACGAACAGATCTTGGTGATGAAACATATGGTATATCTGGCGATGTGAGTTACCCAAGAGGAGCTGGTGATGAATTGAGGAATTATCAGCTTGTTCGTGATAGAGAAAGGATAATATCTAAGCCAACCAAACGGTTTGGAGAGGCAGATTTAATTTGTTATGCCTTGAATGCTGCTGAAGATCTTGAAAGCTCGTGTGAACCGAGAAGTTACAAGGAGGCTCTTCACAACAACGATCGACATCTTTGGCAGGGTGTTATGGAGGAAGAGCTGGAGGCGTTGAGGAAGAATAACACCTGGAAATTGGTAGATCTGCCAAAGGGAAAGAAGGTTGTAGGTTTAAAATGGATCTTCAAGAAAAAGGAAGCTATATCAGGGGGTGAGAAAGCTAGTTACAAAGCAAGACTTGTTGCCAAAGGCTTTACTCATATTGAGGGTGTAGATTATCATGAGATTTTTGCTCCTTTCGTGAAACACTGTTCGGTCATAATTTTAATTGCGATAGTTACTCACCGAAATTTGTATCTAGAACAGTTGGATGTGAGAACTGTGTTTCTGCATGGAGACTTGGAGGAAACAATTTATATGAAGCAGCCGGAAGGATTTGCTGTGGATGAAAGAGTGTGCCTGTTACAAAAGTCTCTTTATGGCTTAAAGCAAAGTCCAAGAAAGTGGTACAGAAAATTTGATGATTTTCTGATGAAGCTAAACTTCAAGCGGTGCAATTATGATGACTGCGTGTATATTTTGCATCGTGACAGTGAAGTTCTGTATCTTCTTCTATACGTGGATGATATTCTGATTGCTAGCAGTGACAGGAGCATGATTCATGAGATGAAAGCAAAATTGGGTGGTGCTTTCGAAATGAAGGAGCTCGGAGAAGCAAGGAGGATTTTGGGCATTGACATTAAGAGAGATAATCTGAAGGGACATTTGTTTTTATCTCAAAAGAGTTACTTACAGAAGGTGATTTCAAGGTATCGAATGGTTGAATCCAAACCAACTGGCACACTGATCGGTCAACACTTGAAATTCACCAAAGAGCAATGCTCGAAGACCGAGGCTGAAAGGAGGAAAATGGAATCTGTTCCATTTTCAAGTGGGATTGGGAGCATCATGTATGGCATGGTCTGCACTAGACCTGACCTAGCGCATGGGGTAAGTGTTCTCAGTCGGTTTATGATTGATCCTGGACAATGTCACTGGGAAGCGTTGAAGTGGATGCTTAGATACGTACGGGGGTCTCTTGATACTGGATTACTCTTTCAGAATAATTTTCATGGTGGAGATTATATTGAAGGATTCGTTGATTCAGATTTTGCCGGGTGCTTGGACACAAGGAAATCTCGTTCGGGATATGTGTTTACACTGTTCGGTACTACTGTAAGCTGGAAGTCTACATTGCAATCAGTTGTTTCCCTGTCAACCACTGAAGCTGAATATTGTGCGCTCGCTGAAGGGATAAAGGAAGCACTATGGTTAAAAGGCTTGATTTGGGAATTGGGTATTGATCAAACGACCGTCCATGTTCATTTGACAGTCAGAGCGCCATACATTTGGCGAACCATCAGGTTTACCATTCTAGAACAAAGTATATTGACGTCAAGCTGCATTTTGTCAGGAACATTGTGGAATCCGGTGATGTCCAAATCTGCAAAATTGCATCTGAAGACAACCTTGCAGATATGCTGACTAAGTCGCTCGCTAAAGAGAAGTTTCTGAAGTTATTGTCCAGGATTGGTTTTGTACCGCTTGGTTTGTAATTTGTGTATCGTTTGGTAATTTTGTAATTTTTGAGTCTAGGTGGTGATTTGTTAGTTAGACTCAGCTTTTACTTTTGACCGTTCGGTTTCTTGTTGTTAACCGTTCGGTTTTATTTTTTGGTCGTTTGTGGCCAAACTTTCTCTTCTGAGCGTTCGGGTCTTTTGGTTGTTCGGTCTCGTTCGGCCTCTTTTGTGTTCGTTCTTTGGCGTTCGTCCTTTCTGTTTCTTTACTTGGATTGGCTATATATTGTAGCTGGTCTTGGTTTTCTGGAAAAAAAATTTTCAATCCCGTAATATTCAGATAATTCCTCTCTGTTTTTCTCTCTTCTTTCTCGTTTTTTCTGATTCTCTGTTTCACACTCGAATCCAACATTAATTTTTGTATATAATATGGTGAGGACCAACAACCAATATCACTATACGTCACTCTAATATAAAAAGTCCAGTGAGCTCCAAAGATCTCTGGTATTGGACATTATGTATAAATCGTTGGGTGCAAATTGGAAATTTTATGGCAGAAAGCTCTTGGGATCTTGACGTTGAGCATTGATTTGTATTATTGGATGCGAGTTAGAGTTTTCTTCCTGACTTGTTGGCGTTTGGCTTCTTGCCTTAGACGATACTTGTCAACATTTAGTTTCATTTTGAATATGCTTGTGAGGGTTGAAATATATTGAAATGTAGGAATTAATGATATAAATATGATATGTGGGTGGTATGAATGAGATTATTTCTAAGGGAGAATGCCATGTTGGATATTATATTATTTTGCATTGAGTAAGAGTTCAAAGAGTGAAATTATCTTAACTATAAATAGACTCACATAGAGGATGAATTTGAGGTGGTGAGAATTAAAAGAGGTTTCTATAGCAGAATTTGGTGTGAAATAACATCTTTTTAACTAGACTATAATTAACTAACCCTGTCATGAAGGATTTAAATATTTTAAAGCCAAGTGAAGGCATAACAATTGTTGTAATTTCAATATAAAATTACATGATACCTAGAACTTCGTAAATATTGAACTTAATGTATAAATATTTTGAAAGTCTAGTCTACAAGGACTATATCTTATTGTCTATTGATTTAGATGGTTTGTTATATAAAATTCTTGGATGGATGAATTTTCTTCAATCCTATTTATTGTTAAATTATATTGTAAATTTGATTAACTTGCCATTTTCTTATTATTATATATGTGTTTTCTTTTATTATTATATATGTGTTTTGTTTTGTTACTATTGCTTAAAAAAAATTAACAATGAAATCGAGTCTTATTATTATTACTATATTTTCAAATAATAAATACTTTTTAATCAAATTTAATATTTTAGTCTCTATGGCTACTTTTTTAATTCAAAATTATTAGAATAAAATGTATTTAAATATTATAGGTATTATATATAATTAATTATTTAGTTTTTATATATAAATCACTTTTTATATATATGTATATTTAATAAATTATTTTATTTATTTATTTTAATAAAAGCTTATGTAAACTACTCTTTTGTTTAATATTTTAAACTAGTAGTAAAATTCCTCAATTAATCTACAACATATAACTGTTTTGATACACATATTTAAATTGTATAATCTTACTAAAAATTGTAGTGCAAATAATACGATGACTTTTTTACCAATAATTAAACTCGGATTGTTTATGAAAACTATAAAGGATAAAGCAAATCATTAAAACGTTTTCTTTTAACCAGGAAGCTATAAAGTAAACTGCAACTGCAAGGGAATCCCGCAAATCACGATATATTTTAGTTCTAGATTATTCAAATCCAACTTAACTATAGTAGATTATTTATTTAAATACACGTTCATTCTAATTAAACCGTGTTTATGGTAATATTAGATTAAATCAACCTTGTCAGCTGATAATCAAAAAGTAGGTTTTGACCATCATCTAAAGTGAAATATTGCAGTTTAAAATGGCCGTAAAGCGTAAATTACGTGTATAGACTAATCTTTATTGTTTAACTATTTTTATTCAGAGATAGAGGATACTTAATCATGATTAATACACGTTTTACTTAATAAGAGAGATTTTACACGGAACAATGTGCATAAATATATAGTACATGCAATACATGAGGTAAAATGTACAATATTTTTTTTCGTGTGTTTCGTTACTGGAAGATTAGTTCCAGAATTCTTTCTACCTTGTTGTTTAAGAAATCATTATTGTAAATTTTTGTATAAATATTTATAAATTTAATTATACTATTAGCTTTTATATCAATTGTTTTTGTTTTTAATCAAATAATATTATAAAATGTTTTAATGTATCAAAGATAAATTTAATATATATGGTAAATATGTCAGATAATTATCAAGATTTTTTTTCAGTAATCCACAATAACATATATTAATATTTATCAAAGATGGAGTTATTTTGTCAGGAAACTATTTTTCAGAGTAAAAGAAATGCACATTTTAATCATATATGAATACATGTATTCAAATAATTTATATTGAAGAATATGAATTTATCTAAACTACTTTGGGTGTTTTTTATATTTTAGTATTAATTATTTAAGATGAGAGACTATTCTATATTTGGTAAGTAATTTTTTAGACATATTCTTTAACATAAAGATCTTCATTAGATAACTTGGATACAAGATTTCATTTTCATAAAGTCTTCATTATAATATTTTATTTTTTAAATACTATTTATTTTATTATTTTCAATATTTGTTAAATATTTTTCTTATTCAATAATAATATAGATTATTTTAGAAAAATAATGTATAATGGCACACAAAATATATATATATATATATATATATATATATATATATATATATATATTTATTGTCTATTATGTATTGATTTATATAAAGTTAATTAGTGGTTAAATACGTTACACAATGGAATATGATTTACAATCACTATTAGTATTTTTATTATGATTATAATTCATATTAAATAAATATTTGATTTGTATAATAACCCAGCGGATACGAACTGCCAGTAGATAAAAACACTGTGGGGAAATTTATTTATTTTTAAAAAATATAATAACAAGTCTTCTCTAACACATTCTTTTAAATATATTTATTTAAAAAAATAATAGAATGTCATATATTTATATTCATTTAACACAAAAAAAATAATCATAAAATAATAACCTTTTATATTAAAAAAATATAAAAAATAATATCAAGTAAATATAAAAAATTTATACGTCTCAAATTATCAATTATAATAATTTTATCACTAACTAAATATGTTGAGGTTGTTTCTTCTTGGAGCTCTCTTTTTTCTTCCTGCACCCCCACTATAGATTTGAAACTATAAAAATATCCTTCCTTGAAAATTTCAACACCCAACCCCATTTCTTCTTCTCTCAGGTGTTCTATACTGTCTCCCTTTTCTTCCTCAATCCCAAACTCCTCTCCATGGAGCCCCATCCCTATTTCATCCTCTCTCACGGTGGGTTGATTTATCTTATCCGGCGAGCCTTCTTCACCATTCAATTGTGACATTGGCAACGTTATTTCCAATTTCGGGAGCCATTGACATTTACAGTCTCTTGTATCCATTAATATGCTTTCGAAATAACTAATCTGGTATGTATAAAACAAATTTCAGATTGCATATTTGAAAGTCAGAAATACTTTGAAATTAATTATTCAGAATTTATTAAAATAAAGAAGTGAAGGCTTAAGATAATCCGGAACTGTAGGTATTTTGGGAGTCCGTGAAAAAAAGAAAAGAAAAGAGAAATGCATGTAAAATCAGTTTTATATTATCGAAATACAATGATAGATCGTCTAAAGACACCAATCGGTCATGATTAAAATCAGTTAATCTTTTAGTTAATTTAAATATATTAGTAATCAAGTTTAAACATAATTGAGTCGCAATTAGACTAATTCTAAACAAAAGTCTCTACTAAGAAAACTATAAATATAGATCAAAAGTATGGTTGTTGAAACTTTTTACGACATATTTATTATAAAATTGGTTGCTTTAACTGATCGAACTCGAGCTTACTTTGGAATCAAAGCCCTCTCATATTTAAAATGTGCTCAATCCAAAAACTCTACTTAAAGTTAATCAGCATCACTGTTTGAGTCATTGAATATGAATTGTTCCACGTCCTGTGATGAGAAGTCCCATATTAATAATAACCTTAGGTTTAAAATGGTAATATTGTTTGTGGCATATAAATAAGGAAAATATAATGTACATCCTTAAATAGTTTAATCCTCAATTTCTATTGTCACATATTTTAAGCATATAAGAAGACATTAATTCCAATCCGAGAATGAAAATGATAATTTGGATTGTTTATGTTTCATCCATAGCCATGTATTAGTTGTGTCATGCTAAATATTTCTTTTATGTCTAATTTGTCTTCTCTAAAACTGACCCCGTTTCTATGATTTCATATGACACGTTTGATTGTTATTCATAAACTTTTTTATATTTTATTGTATTTCTTATTGAGATGTATTAGATTGAAGTGCTTGAAGTGGGTTTTAGGTTGGATGTGGTTCATTGAACTAACTTCCGCCCATACACAAATTCCAAAACTTTTATGCTATTTTACAATAGAAGAATAGATGTAGCACATTTTCATTTTGTTCATTACATAATTCACACATGCTACCACTAATATGTACTCCATATTTAATAACTTATCCTTTGTTGGTACCTTATCAAGTAATACTCTACATCCAAGTGTTGTGAATTAGGAAAACTTTAACACCAAAAAGATTTGAACAATGTCTCATTTTCACCAATTAGGTTGTGTTGTAGAGTGTTATATATGCAAAACTGACAGAAAATAATTCCACCTCATCAAATTTCCAAACCCATATGTCCTCTCCTCTCTTAAGATGTTGGGCAAAAATAAGTTGCTAAAATTATTGTTGTTGATATTTTTCTAATATAAATCTTTTTCTTTTCCAAATTAGTTCTCACTTCCAAGATCCATCTCTCCCTTCCCCCAACATGCTATATCAAATTTTCCTTAGAATTTGAGATTGAGTATCATCTTGGAAACCTATCCCTCATAGGTATATCTCCCACCCATTTGTCTTCCCAAAATTTTACAATGTTCCCTCTCCCCACCCTTCAACTTACACTATTGTCAAAATAGTTATCAAGAGCCTTTTCCTTAAATAAGATATATATATCTTTCAACCACCACGACCCTTCCTTTGTTAAGTTTTACCGTTGTATGTTCTTCCATGAGCTATATTTAAATTCAAGCACATTCTTCCAAAATCCTTGTTGTTTTTCCTAGTCTCCTTTCATATTTTCAATATAGCTATATTGAACTTTCCTATTTCATCTTCCTTTTATTTATATATATTTTTCCATTTGATCCAAGTTATCTTCCTATCCTCTTTCTCCCAACCCCACATAAATATTCTTTGTATTTCCATTATCTTTTTGCATTCACCCTTTGGTGCTTCAAAGAATGACAAGTAAAATAATGAAAAAGATGAAAGTATCGACTTAATTAGGCACACACAACCCACAAAGGTCAATTGTCTCCCTTTCCATCTAAATAACTTATTCGTAATTTTAACTACCACCTCATTCCACAATTGTTTTTCTAAGGGTTCTTTCCTATGTGACTGCAATTTAGAATGTTGGGTCTATCGAGGAGGAGGTTACCATGTGGGTTACACAAACACCAATAACATCTGAGCCAACTATATAAAGGGATCGACACCACTCTTTACCCAAAACCTTAAGGCAATGGGTTAATGGGTCTTTCACCTTTATAAGGTGCTCTACTTTTTTATTTCTATCCAATGTGAGACTTAGACTCACACTTGGATTCCCAACATCTCCCCATCAAGGGTGAGTCCCTTCCACATAAGTATACTCCCCCTCCAGCGGAAGCATTCCCAATCAACCACAACCACGAGTAGCCCTTTCCAACCGTCGTATCTTAACGGAACTTGCTTACCTGAATACTCTTTGCCAGAAAGACTTTCGGTATAAGGGATCATTATACTCGTCTGAGTCGGTCATCAAGACAAACATGACTCTGATACCACTGTTAGGTCTATTGAGGAGGAGGTTCTCTTGTGGGTTACACAAACACCAATAACATTTGAGCCAACTATATAAAGGGATCGACATCACTCATTACCCAAAACCTTAAGGCAATGGGTTAATGGGTCTTTCACCTTTATAAGAGGCTCTACTTTCTTATTTCTATCCAATGTTGGACTTAGACTCATACTTGGATTCCTAACATACATCGGATATTTGTAGGGAGGTTCGACACACATACATACACATAGATCTCCACACTGGTAAGATATTGTACCACTCCAAAAGGCCTCTTACCAATGGAGGTATCTTATGTGTATATAAATCCATGTCCATCTCTTATTTTATCCGATGTGGGACTTTGTTTGTACCCAACATCCTCCCCTCAAACAAAGGACTATGGTTCTCCACCTCCACCTTCCTTACAGCGGAAGTCTTTTTCTTATCCTCGAGTACACCATGGTCATTACTTCTCTTTCACAATCCATGGTCAAACATTGAACATCTCTTGCTCTCCACCTCTCATGATTCACTTTCAGGCTACCTGCCGGCCACCTGCCAAGGCTTCACCTGATCATGGAGGGACGTACTCGTCTGAACCTGGTCACCAAACCTGAACCATGGGCTATGATACCATTTGTAGGGAGGTTCAACATACACACATACACATAGATCTCCATACTGGTAAGATATTGTCCGCTTTGGGCCAAGCCCTCACGGATTTGCTTTTGGTACCACTCCAAAAGGCCTCTTACCAATGGAAGTATCTTATGTGTATATAAACTCATGTCCATCTCTTATTTTATCCGATGTGGGACTTTATTTGTACCCAACATAGAAACCCTAAGAATTTTTCTATGGTGTCCTTCCTAATTCATATTCCGCGAATTCTTATTTTGTGGTAGTTTATCCTTAGTCCTGTTGCAACCTCAAAGCATCTTAAGATAGTTTTAATGGTTATTAAATTATCTTTTTTACCTTCACACGCATATAGTATGCCGTAAGCAATCTGTAGAAAATTAATCTCTATTCCCTTATTTTCCCTACCTTAACTTCTTTAAACAACTTTTTTTATGTTGTTGATAACGGTTGAAAATACCGTTATCTATGATGTGATTTTGATACTATATGTACCCTTTCTACTTAGAAACTTCCTTGAAATCATGTTTTCTGTTAAGTTGTGTGAGTAAGAGAGTTGAGGTTGAACTTAAGGATTTTATGACTAAATTCCCTTATTTTGGCAGGAAATGAGATAATATGGGAAGCAGAGCTGAAGTGCCAAGGCGATGGAACTCAGAAAGATCTAGAAAAGCATCAGAAAGGAGGAACGCACAACGCCTGAGCGCCCTTTTGGGGGCCCTCAGCGCCAAAGCCTACCGCACACCGCCTGAGCGCCCTATTTGAGGCCCTGAGCGTAACTTTTCCTGATGAACCATGCTTGCTTGCCCTTTGAGTGAAGCTGAGCGTAAGTTTTGGTATCGCAGCACGCTCGGGCGCCCTAAGTGGGGCGCTGAGCGTTAGCGAGATGGGCCTGGACTTTTTTTTTGTTTTCATTCCGCTCTATTTAAAGGGCCCAGATGCCCTAGGTTTTGTATCTTTGGTAGAGGGAGCACATCAACACACTCTCCCACTCTTTGAAGGCGGATTTGGATGCGAGAGCTTCCATCTTCAACTTTTAGGGTTTTTCTATCTCATTCTTCTCCATTGTACATCTAGTTTCTCCATGACAATGAAGAACTAACTTCTATTTGTTGTTGGGGGATGATGTAACCTTGTGAACTCTCATGTATTTGAATTTAATCTTAATAATTTATGCTTCTTTAATTAACTGTTAGGGTAATTCTTCTGTGATCAATGCTCGCTTTGTTTAACTCATTCATAGCGTGATGTATGAATTGCATGAGTGCCGGGAGGTTCCTTACAATTAAGGTTCTTGTAGAATTATTTCCAAGAGCAGTATTTCCCAGGAATGAGGGTATGAGTCTTGGTCGTCTTAAGCTTCTGATCTTCAGAATTAATTATTAGGAATGCTAGGAGTCCTATGAACTAGTAATTAAGGATAAACTTTCTTCACCGAGGGATCGGGTTTTAAGTAATTTAGTGAGTGACGTTGACTTTAATGAAAGAAGAAGAATTCTTATATACATGAGAGTAAACTTGGTGAAATCTAACCTCAACAACATATTCATCTCATAACCTAAACCTCATCCGTTCATTGTTGTGTTACTCTTCAATTGATCAAAACTGCATTCATATTTAATTTTCTGTATTTGCATTCTAAACCAATGATTAATTGAGTTATCACACAACTGTCTACTGTCGAGAGTCTCTTGGAACACGATACTTGGTCTTACCATTTTATATTACTTGTACGATTCGGTAAACTTGCCGAAGTCTCAACAGTTGTTTGCCTCAATATCCCTGCCAACCCCTCTACCACAAATAGAATTAGGAATGACACAATTAGGTCCCTTCTCTCAACCTTCATTTTGGATGGAATTTCTCTCTTAGGCTGCTATTCAGTGTAATGTCGATATGGTTGATGATTCCAAACTTGTTTTTATCCAACCAATCTATTTATTATCAAATCCTAATATTTCCATCATATAATACAAAAGTTGTCAGCTCACCAAGTCATAAGATTTTTCATAATCCTATTGTCCTCTTCTTTTTCCTTCTTATTTAGTCCACTACTTCGTTGGCAACAAGTATACTACCTAACATTCCTTTATTCTTTAAGAACGTTGATTGTGACCGATCTATGAGTCTTGGGAACACTCTCTTTAGCCTATTTGCAAGTACATTTAATATGATTTTATACATGCATCGAACCAAGGAGATTGGCCTAAATTCACTCAATACTACTGAGTTCTCCTTTTTAGGTACCGATGTTGTGAAAGATGGATTACAGACCTTAGGCATTTTCCAAACCCTTTGAAACCATTGTACTGCTTCGACTATGTCTTCCTTTATGGTATCCCAGTTGGTTTTTATGAAATAGAAGTTGAAACCATCTAGCCCAGGGCCTTTTTCACTCCCACAATTAATTGCTTCTTTTATTTCCTCCTCCTTCACGTCATCAATCAGTACCTTATTGCTTCTTTGATAAAGATAGTCAATATTTCAAATGCTAATCTATATACTATTTTTTGGCTTTAAACTTTTCTTCTAAATATTCTTGTACTACCTCTTTTAATTTGCTTGGTTCCTCACACAACTTCCCTTTCCAACCCGTTTAGTTCATTCCTTATTATTTTCCATCTAATCCTAGAGTGGAAGTATTTGGAATTCGTATCTCCCTACCCTATCCAATTAGCCTTATCTTTCTACTTTAGGCATGACTCTTCTTTGTTACATACCAATCTTAGTTGGCCAAGTAACTTCATTTCTTATAGTCTCATGTTGTCGTCTATGTTACTCTCATCACCCTCTTATACACTCCTCTTATCTAACTCAACTATCTGGGTAATGAGTTTCTGCTTTTTAGTTTTCATGATACTAAAGACTTCTCTATTCCACATTTTCAGCTTTTTAGTTTTCTGATATACTAATTGTAGGTTAATAATAAGAATTTTGTATATGCATATATTAATTATCAATTAATTGCATATTAAAAATTTATATCTATAGGTAAAATTTCATAAAATTTAATTATATATTTTAAAAGGATAATAAAAAAATTTAATGCAAAATAATGTAAGTATACATTTTAGTTGATTAAATTAAGACTTGCATTTCTGGTAGCATCATTTTGGTATCTCCAAGTCTAGTGTTTGCTATATTGCCAGAGGTCAATTTGAAAAGTTACAATAACGAACATATGCGTATTAGTTTATGAATATTGCTTTCACATTTTTCTAGTTGTCTGTTTAGTTATTCAACTCGCCCACGAAGTTTATCTGCAATATTATTAGTTAGTTTCTAAGACCTTTATATTGCCTCATGTGCAGCTAATACAGTTTCAAACACCCTAGACTTGGCTTTCCATTGAATATGTCCAAAGCAGTCTTTGTTTTATGGAGTTCTTGTTTCAAAGCAGCCACCTCCTGAACATTGTACATATTATTAAAAGACTAAAAGATAGAATGATTATAAATTAATTTAGCATCCAAGCGTGGCATTTAGAAAAATCTGTTGATACTTTACTAAAACATTTTGCCACGAATCTTTACCATTTAGTCACTCTCTTCAATCTCTACCTTTCCACCTCCAACTTTCAACGAATATAAACTCCAATATATACTTATAAATTGTAATGGTAAGTAGAACTCTCGCCTTGATTCATGACCAGTCTTACTTCATCTATGAAAAAAAAACTTTTTGTTAGAAGTTATTGGTTCAAAAGCAAAAAAAAAACTCAAATCCTCGAAGTCCCTATTTAAGCGGGTTAAGAATAAGGCTTATGTGAGTTTGGACCCACTGCAATATTTCAATTAATTCTTAAAAATAATACTTTCATCTTGTCAAAACGATCAATCTCGGACCGAAGGCCAAGACAAACGAGCCTGGACCAAAAGTAGAGAAGTTTTGTTTCCGACCAAAATTTGAGACGAGCTCTTTTGAACTAAAGGTCTGGAAGGGTCAACTCGAGCTGAAGGTCTAGACGAGCAAGCTAGGACCAAAGGTCAAATCAATCAACCCAGGTTGAAGATAAAAATGGGTCAGCCCAAGCTAAAGGATGAAGCTAGTTCAAAGGTCGAAATGAACCGACTCAAAATGAATGTTAAGACAGGCCATACCAAAGGTCAAGAGGGATCTACTCAGACCAAACCTTGAGATGAGTTGGCCCAAAACAAAGGTCGTGACAGGCTTGAAAGAACTGACCTTGGTTGAGACGGGCCTAACCGAATTGGCCAAGTTAAACCTCGCGCAAAGAATTGGTCAAGTTTGGAACATACACGTTGGAAATTCGATTGAATTTCAATTGGAGTAGACTTGACCAAATTTATACAAGAATTGACTCGACTAAAGTTTTGTTTGAGTCGACATGACAAAATTTGGCCAAATTTCGGTCGGGGACAAATCGATCGAATCCAACGAATTCGGCCAAAGTTTGGATGGGCTAATGTTGTTAAATTCGACCATTATTGACTCGACCAACCAAATAGGCCAAATTTCGACTAGTGTCGAATTTGGTCAAATTTGGAGAAGCCTTACTCTGCCAAATTTGGAGAAGCTAGGGAGGATTTGGTTGAATTTCAGATAGGGACAATGCAATCGAATTCGTCCAATTTTCAGCATGGTTCGACTCTGTCAAAAGGTGGTCAAAATCGACTTTACTTAAATTTTATTATGACCATTTTGCCTGAGTTGACCCTAACTAGAATTCATGCGAACCTAACCGAAATTTGGTAGAGCTATCTATCAGTGAAATTCGATCGAGCTAGCTTTAACTGAGATTTATTAAGAAGTTTGCCTTAGTCGATATTTGGCCAAATTCAATAAAGTTCACCCTTTTCAAAATTTGGCTATAACCAAAATTTGGTTGTTGTTATCTTCGGCCAAAACTCGATCGAATTTGATCATGATGGCTCGACTCAAGCTTTTAAGTTTAAAATAGGTGCATTTGAACTCAAAATGAATCGATTTGGACTAAAAAAATTAATTTTAACCAATTTAGGGTTGAGTCATATATTTTGTTAGTTATTAAAAGTTAAAAATAATAAGATTTTATTACTTTTTTTTATATAATAATAATTAAATTGGAAGTAAAAAAATTATATATATTATGAGGGGCAAAGATACAAAATTTTATATGATAGAGACAACGTAGGAAATGATGACAACAGGTACAAAACTAATGGCTTAAACAGAACAAGAATTAACAAGAAAGTATAATATTTTATAAATTTTTTTTCAGTTTTAAACTCATAAAAGCAAGTTCATATAAATGTAAAGAAAAAAAGACAAGTAAAGGCAACATTAAAAACAATGTAACTAATTGACTAACATATATATTAAAAAATTTAAAACATTCAAAAGAGTTCAACAATAGTAAATTGTATTGAAAAGATAGATAGTATCATTGCTCTTGCCTTTGTTTTAGTCTGGCAAGGACTATAAGATCTTTTATGTGCTTTAGTGAACACCATAACAAAATTCTTAGTAAAAATAACAATGTAAAATTACTAAGTCATTTTCCAAAGATAATAAACTTACATTAAAAAATGAAGAATCATCTAATTTTAAAAGGATGAAAGAAAAATTATATTTGTTAATAATTATAATGTAGTTCATAATTTTTAATTCAACTTTACTAAAATCTTAGACTCCAGCACTTGCTTCAATTTCAAACTCACAAAAACATGTTAATATAAACACCATTACAAAAGTTCAAGTAAAAAAGTAACAACATTATAAATACATTACTCGTACAAAAACAAACCTATATTAAAAAAATCCATAACTACTCAATTCCAAGAATACATGAATCCCATACTCTATTGAAACAAAATTAGTAAAGTTTGCTTTTATCTTTTGCTTCAATTTTGTAAAAGTAACAAGTCAATACAATACTGAGATATTTTTAAAACAAAATAAATCTGTATTAAAAAATTAAGAATCATCATATTTCAAAAGAATGTAGAAATCACAAATTGTATTAAAAAATTGTTAGTATAAAAACTCTTACATTTGTTTTAATCTTGAACTTACAAAAGCAAGTTAATGTAAACATTATCACAAAAATCCTACTAAAAGAAACAACATTATAGATATACTATTGATATATATATATATATATATATATATATATATATATATATATATATATATATATATATATATATTAACAAATTTAGAATCATCCAATTATAAAAGAATGTAAAAGCACAAACTGTATTGAAAAATAGTTAATACGTTTACTCTTACCTTTTACTTTAGTTTTACAAAAATCTTTAAGTTCTTACATTCGCTTAAGTTTCAACTCACAAAAGTAGGTTAATATAAATACTATCACAAAAATCAAAACAAAGGCAACACCACTTAAAATACATTTATACCATTCAACACCACAAGAACACAAGAATCACAAAATTTAATTGAAAGATAATTTGTAGGTTAGTTCTTATATTTTTCTTTATATAGTCTTACAATTATCCTAAGATCTTATATTTGATTTAGTATCAAACTCACAAAAAGTAACTTAATATATGTTACTACAAAAGTCCTAATAAAGGTAACATCAACACTATAACTACTTGTCTAACATATATTTAAAACAAAATAATCCTATATTAAAAAATTTAGAACCCTCAAAGTACAAAAACAACGCAAGAATCACAAACAATATCTAGAAACAATTAGTACTTTCACTATCTTACCTTTTTTTAGTCGTACAAAGACATTAAACCTGTCCTTGGCTCTAATCTCAAATGAAAACATATTGTCTGTGTATGTTTATATTCTTGAATAGAATGATAAAATATTACATTATAAACGTGAAAGATGTTGATAATCCACAAAAATTAAGATATATTTTTTAATGAAAACATATTTAGTATATTATAATTAAAGTACAAAAATATTCCTGAAAAATAGATTATCATTATAACCTTTAATAATAGGGATTTAATATTATCTTTGAACAATAAGAATCTAATTATATTTTTTTAATAAACAGGATCTAATTATGTTCACATAAAAAAACAACATTATGTTTCCTTTGTGACTTTGTGAAAATGCTTAGTTTATTCTTGGCATCGAAAATTATTATTTCTTATTTAAGAGTAGTAATAAGAGAAAAAACAATACTTGTGAGAAAGAAGTGAATGAGAATATAATATATGTAGTATTAATAGTGTCACGTGACATAATATTGTCACATGTTAATATTATTGTTAAATGTTATTATCTTGATATTAATTTAGTCAATATATATATATATATATATATATATATATATATATATATATATATATATATATATATATATATAATTCTATTTAGTTTCAATTTTTTAAAAAATAGAGTAACAATGTCCTTCTCCAAATTGAAACAAAATTTATTATTTATATAAATCTTAAACTGATATTTTTATAAAAATTTAGAGATTAAAATCATGATTAAGAAATCATAGGTTAATAATATATAATAATATAATATACTAACAAAATTATCAAATCATATATCAATAATATATAATAATGTAATTTAGTAAAAAATTACTTTTAATAAAATATCAATGTAAGATTTATAAAATAATAAATTTTATTTAAATTTGAGGAAGACAATATTCTCCATTTTGAAATAAATTGAGAATAAACTGAATCAATAAAATAAATATAAGAACAAAATTGAATTCAAGACAATGATACTGATACTTGAGAGAACCCTTCCATGTGACTTAACACATGACAACACAAATTTGTTAGTAATTTTTTTTCAAAAAAATCCTAATTAAAATACTTTTCCAAAAATAATAATACAATTGAAATTTTTTTAAAAGCAAAAACTAACTCAATACACACTCTCACCATATTGAGTAATAAATGTTGATAATGGTTCCATAGTTGACAATCCATTAGTTAAAAGATTCAAAAATATTTCAGAGAAATAATCTAAAACACATACAAATTTAAATGACAAAAATAATCTAAAAACATTTAAGATAAACAATGAGAAATGTGAAATGTTACAATTTCCAACTAGTTGGTTGTTGAATTATAAATTATCTTAGAAGACATTCTCTACCTTTTTCATGTTCAAAGGTTCTAAAAAATATAATGAAGTTAAAAGGAAAAGGAATTAGAGTGCTTCACTTTTTTCTTTGCACCTCACCGTTTTCTCCTACACTTTCAATTTTTTAAATAATGGTAGATTTGCCCCAATTGACAAGTTAGGAATCTTTGACCATTATGAGATTCTTCTCTCTCAAATTTTCTTATTAAAAAAACCCTAGCAGCATCATGCACCTCCACGCCTCATTCTTCTTCCTCCGCGAGAGTTCCCGGTCTTTTTCTTCCCCTTGTTTTCGTTCATTTTCCTCTGTCTTCATTTGCTCGATGCATGCTACAGTGGTTGCAGGTGATTATCGTTGTTTGTGGCGTCCTGTTGGAGGTGCATCTTGTCTTCCTCGTGTAGCAAACGTATTCGTCGTGCCGATTGAGGTAATGCTCCTTTCTCCCTTTCTCTTTCTAATTATATTGTGTTGATTGAAATGCATAATGGAGTGGTGATTTGGAGTGATGCATAGTGAGATTAAGAAGAGGGGATGATGAATTGCGTCGAAACATATTTTGAATGTTGGCAAAAATGTTAACCAATATTCGAAAGTCGTTAATACCTTCAATGACTTTCGAATATCAATTAACGTTTTGCATCACTCCAAACCACTCATCCATTATATATTTCAATCAACACAATACAATTAAAAAAGGGAAAAGAGAAATGAAGGTTACTTCTGCCGGGACGATGAATAGATTTTGTTGCAGGAAAAAGACGAAATGTTGTAACGCCGTACCACTAACAGGATGCTACAAACAAAGAAAACCACCAACGACTAATGCAACGACGTTGTCGGCCGTACACGAAACAACTGAGGGTCGAAGAAGACAAACAAAAATGAAAGAGAAGGAGAATGAGAAAACCAATAACTCTTGCGAAGGATGAAGAATGAGACGTAAAAGTGCTGGGTGATGCTAGGTTTTTTTAATAAAAGAATATGAGAGAAGAATTTGAGAATAGTCAAAGCAAGTACCTATTTGAAAAATTGGAAGCACAGAAGTGAATGGTGCATGAAGAGGCACTCTCAAAACAATATACCAAACCATTACAAATATAATAACAGAGCAACTAACTATACCTAAAACGGTTTAGAAATCTATATAGTTCCCAAAGGCATTTCAAAATTTGTCAACCAAAAATCATAATACCACATTGTCAGATGAAACATTTTACCATTACATTAATTACTAATGAACCTTAATCGGAAAAAAAACATGTTACCATGTCCTTTAACTCCCATATTCTTTAGGCCACAAAAGTTTATACGGTAAATGTTGGAATATAAATTGATTTTGTGTTTTAGGTCTAAGAGATAGAAGCCCAAGATTAGAAAAGACCCAAATAGAATTCTAGAATATCCTATTTGAAAGGATTCTAGAATGATCTACAAAAAAATCTAGGGATGCTTATCCATAAGATGTTTCTAGACAAGTTTAGAATTATATGAATGTTTTAAAAACCCTTAGATGAATGTGGTGTGACAAGATCCTAACCATTGGTTAAGTAAGTGCCACTAGTATAAATAGAAGATGGTTGTAACTTTTATTGTTTGTAATTAAGTCAAAAAAAATTTAAAAACATTCAATACAACAAATCTTTCCTTCTCTCAAAATCTTCCAACCTTTCCCAATTTTTAAACACTTCCTTCAAGTCTTTGAAATTTTCTCCCAAAAATAACTCCAACGAACCATTTTAAACTCAACAAATTACAAAACATGCAAACTATGAAAAACCATAAACTCAGTGTTTGGAGCACATAAAAAGGAAAATATAAAAAAAATTATAAAAGGAAATATGGAAATCATGAAAACCTTAAAGATAGTTTCCAAAGCACACAGAAAGGATACTCCAAACAGTAGAACTTCAAAATTCTAGACTTCGTAACAGTACAACTTACAAAACTTCATAGAACAATCGAACCGCAGAAGACCTTCAAGCACATTTGTTAAGCACTTCAAGCACAATGGATAAACAAAAACCAGTTACTCCAATGAAAGAGACAAAATAGGAAAATAAAAGCCTATTTATTCAACACTTGAACATAAACACAATATTGGCACCGATAACAACACAAACGCCATAAATAATCAAAAAACCATAGTAAAAAAATAAATAATCGAAAAACCATTATAAAGCTTTGTAGAAATGGTGTTAAGGAACATCTAACCTTATGAAGTGAATTTGTGGTCTCTACATCCTTTAATGGAAACCTCATAAATTTTAGGAAGAAAACAACCTAAATCCCAGTATACATTTATCACTGATGTGCAGAGATTTCGAATCAGATTTTTCCATCACATATTTCATCCAGTCAGAGTTGGGAGAAGAAAACACCGAGCGGGAAAGGTAAAAATACAGAAAAACCAAAGAAGACCCCGTAATGTGAAGGCCAATCTGGTCACTTCCAATTTTCGAAAAAACAAAAAGACAATATAAACCAATATAAAACAAAAGTTCCAGAACAATAAAGAAGGACAAATTCGTCATTTTACACTGGTTAGTTTTAAAAAAAGCAGAATAAAAGCTTTCAAAAATGACTAAAAACCCATTCCAACGGATACACGACGTTTTACGTGAATGGGTATTTTGGAAAGCAAAAATGTTAAATGACAAAATGTTACTATCTAGGAACTAACAGGTGGCAACTCCACCGGAGAAACCATTGTATTTGGGGTTTGCAACACAAAAGGCCTGGAAGGAGGTGCCAGTGCAACCGGCCTCGAAACCTGTTGACCCACTGGCGTCACAGGAGAAGGCACCGCCCTCTCCCACTGCTTACGTTGCCGCAAAACTGGTGGAAGTGGTGACGGCAAAAGTGGTGTAGTAGGGGCTAAAACACTACTACTCGATGGAGCAATTGGTTAGAGACTAATTTAAAACATCGAATATGGTCGGAGACTGATCCAATGCATGATCCAAGTTCATCCCTTTATCTGGCAACGACAGAGAAAAGGCCGAGGACTTCCCAGTGAAAGAAGCATTGGACAATCTCGGCGACAAAAAATTAACGTGTCGTTGACTATAAAGGACTAAAAGTTATAATTTCATTAAAGAAAATGATGAAAATGAGACAAACTTTAAAAGAGGAATTAAATCCAAAAACACTTTATAGTTGAAGGATTAAAAACATGTTTAACCCTTTCAACGTATATAAAATATTTTAAATCTAAAAAGAACACCTTATCCGAAATACAATTCTTCACGCCACTTCTATTACGGAAATATTATTCCAGAAGCTTTTGACGCGGTACAACAATAAATTTGATAGGGTGCAGGAAGTCCTCACCTGAAATTAGATATGATGTAATTACTCCTAAAACACAATGGGTGTTTCATCTTTTGCACCTCCAAAATCCCAATTTACACCTTATCTATTCCACTTTTAACCTTCATAAATATTTTTTATTTTTTTCTTTCTTTTTAAAATCATTCTGCACCTCCTTTAATACTAATTTCAAGATTCATATTTTTTTATTAAATTTTATTTTTAGATTTAAAATTTAATAATATTTTACTCTAAATTTAAAATTTTAATATTACTTAATATATATTTATATATTAATAATTATTTAATATACATTTTAAATGATATTAGATTATAAATATATAAATATATATTAAATAATATTAAAATTTTAAATTAGATTAGATTATTATTGAATTTTAAATCTAAAAGTAAAATTAAAAAAAAGTTATGAATCAAATTATAACCAGATGGTCAGAGCCCCCAAAACATGATCACAAAACCCACCACGAGCATAGACTCCAATTGCGCCAATAATGAAACTATTCATCATTACATTACTCGTTCTCATACAAAACTAAAATGTAACACACGGAGACAACCACACGAACCAACATGAACACGACACACGGAGACATTCCAAGAAATGAAACCAAAAATCTCAAAAAAACCAAAACAAAAACAAAAATTGCGCAAACCCAGTTATATTACATTCATCCAGCCAAAACCTAAATCAAAGCAAAACAACGATCCTCTATTTACCCAGAATCGTGTTGGATTGGTGCTGAATGTCGGCGAACGGTGCTCGTTCTGCTCAAGCGAGGACTCGTGGTGGATGAGGCGCTGCTCCAGCGTCGGCTTGCTTTACCTACGGTGGGTGCAAGGAGTTATGGTGAGATATTGCTGGTGGCTGCCTCAAGGTGTGAACCTAGTTGGTTTTGTTGGGAGAGATGAAGTTAACACGTGGCATCCTAGCATTGGTTAGATTTTTTTAGTGAATTTTATGTCACTATCAACATCTGATTGGGTCTGATTTTTTTTAGTGGTGGGAGAGATGAAAATACATAAATTAGGAGTGTAGGAATAGGTTTTGTGTGACATATTTGAAAGAGTGTATGTAAAATAGAACTTAGGATTGTGTTTAGCTCTTTTTTGATAATTCATTAATTTTGGCCTTATTAGCTTGCAACAATTTATTTTCATTTCGATGAATCAAAATTTTACTTTACTTACCTCAAAAAACATTACAATATCTAAAAATATTTTATATAACTAAAAAGTAAATTTTAATTCATTTTTATTTCACAATCTCAAAAAATCTAATTATCACAAATGATCAACCTTTAAACGTAAAATTTCGACATTAAATATTAAATTAAAATATAGATATGCACTCATCACCTTCATAATTCATACAATTTTGCTAACTCATACTCAATCATAAAAACAAATAGTCAAATCTAACATTGTACAAAAGATGAAACTAAAGACTTGGTCATTACTTGACATACCTTAAAACCCATAATACCAACCCATAAAAACATGTACAAATATACTACCTTATAAACCATCCTCTAAAATATACCACTAGTAAAAAATGGGGTTTTTAACGCGCTATATACGCCTCGAGTTTACTGAAACCGAAGCGTATAAAAACACGGTGGCAATTTCGTAGTTTTAGGAAAAGTATATGCCTTGGTTGTCCATAACTCGATGTCTAAAGCGGCTACTGCTTCGGTTCTGAGAACACCCGAGGTAGAAAACATCAGACATTTAATAGTGCGGTGGCAATTTCATAATTTTAGGAAAAATATATGCCTCGGTTGTCCAATAACTGATGCCTAATGGTGATAGTGTCTCGGTTCTGAGAACACCTGAGTTAATAAGCTGATATTTCTGCACAACTTTCAAAATTCTGCACTCCTAAACCCTAAACGTTTCTTTCCTAATCCACTAAGCCACAAACACATCCCATTTTCTCTGCATTTTTGCCACTGCCAAGGCGATCCTCTCCATGACGGCATCGGTGGCCGCCACTGCAATGGTCATCCGTTCGGTAGCCAACGAGATCCTTCCGCCGGAGTTCATGTCGTCACCACTGCAATTGTCCTCCTCTAGTCATCACCAGTCCCGAAACACACCACCACCGCGGAACTTGAATAATGTAGTCGACTGCCCAATGTCCTTTGAGGGCGCGGGTTACAGCGGGTGTTGCCCTTGACTGCGGCGTTTATCTCCAAGCCGCTCCAGATCGGCGAGCCCTCCGTCGTCGCCGTCGCAACGTTTGAGCGAGAGTGAGAGCGAGGGGTTGTACCAGAACGTCGGTGTGAAATACGCGGTGAGGAGCGGAGGTAGGCGGTTGGTAATCTACGGCAAGGGAGAAGGGCGAATCCGCTGGAGGCGTGAGTTGGGAGGCTTGGGCTGTTGAATGGGAGGAGGCGCTGAGATGCGGTCGTGCGTAGGTTCTGTTGGGCCTACGGTTGTTGTGGGTTTTGGTTCCGAGGTGGGGCCTGTGGTTGGGGTTGGGCCTGGGCCTGTGACAGTGGCGGTGGCTGAGGGTGAGGATGATCAAAGGTGGGTTCTTTTAATGATGGGTTTGGAGATCATTTAAGAAAGCTTGTTGAGGTGCCTGAGATATTGATCCCTGGTGTTGGCGGTGGTGTTGCTAGTAGAGCTTGTGGTAGGAGGGACGCGTTGGAGGAGCAAACGAAGGGGAAGAAAATGTTTTGCGAGTAGGAGGAGTGTTGAAGGACAGAAAGGATTGCCGCCATGGATCGCCACCATGAGGATCGCCACCACCAGATCCTCATCCCCAATTTTATTACATTCTGCATTGTTTGCAAAATGTATATTACCCATTTGCAGGATTTTTTTGCTGGTTTATACTTGATTTTGAAGAGAATTTAGTGTGTAAAATGTAATTGAGGTTATTTGATTATGCAGATATGTATGCAGAGAGTCATGTGGAGAAGCCACTGCCTATGTATGTGCCAAAGGATGAACGTTTTGAGGAGTCGAAGCAGAACACATTCACAATGAAGAGGCCGAATGTAGTGCTCCATAACCCGATTCCTGGTCTTAAGGCCAGTCTTTCTGCTAGGCCGAAATTTGATAAAAAAGTCTGATATACCTCGGTTGCATTTGAAAAAGTCTGATAAAAAAAAAGTAAAAGAAGTCTGATAAAAAAAAGTAAAAAAAGTACACTCTTTGCCTCGGTTGCATTTAAACCGAGACAAAAACATACACATTTTTACCTCGGTTCATGACCTAAGCAAAAAGTGGTAGACTTTTTGCCTCGTCTGTATATACCTCGGTTGCAGAACCGGTGTGGATAGGCGAAAATAACCGCTGTCATTTCCCTTTACTGGACTAGTGTACTCATCATCAACCACAAATCATTATGCCCACAAACACGCATGTACACAGAGTTAAAACTTCAAGATCTTTATTAAGAGATTGGTTTAAAGCATACTTCCTAGAAAAGAACCTCTTGAGGGAACTCACCCAATAAGATGCTTTGATATATGGAACAAGATGCTTTGAGGTATAATGACTTACTCGTCATATGTTAATGATGAAGCAACTTTAAGAGTGAAAGATCCTCATTACATCATGATAGTAGTCATACTTAGAAGATATTTGAATTTACCTCACCATGTCATATAGGCGAAAATAACCCATACACATTATAGTTATGACTCCTAAGGGGTATAAATAATCAAGCAATGATGTGCATAATCTCATGGTACTAGTTTATACACCAATTCTTCGGAGGTTGAGTCTATGAAATTTTGATATATGTTTGTATAGTATGGATCAAAACTTTATATTATATTTCTTTTTATTTTAAACACTAGTTTGTTCTTTTGTTTGTAAAGATGTTTTCTTTTGTCATGAACGTGTATGTGTATGAGAACAGAGGATATTGTAGAGTGGAGTAAGCATGGAAAACTACAAATAGTTTGTTTTATATTGCATATATTCTTTCTTTTTAGTTTTATGAACTTTGATATTTTGAAAGACTTTTTATGAGAACATTATTAAGAAAATACTGTAATGTAATATAATGAGTATTATCGTGTAGTTTTATGTTTAATATTAATAGATGGAACACTTAAATTAGTAACCAATTTATTTATTAATTTGGAGTGTCTATATCACCTAATTAACTAAAAAGTTTAACTCAACTCAATTGAAAAGCTTTAAATTTTTTACAATTCAATATATTACAAAAAAAAATTTAATAAAGACTCAATTAAAAGTTGACAAATTTATAAAAAAAACTACTTAATAAAGGGCTAGTTTTTATTTAGTGCACTTAACTTCAAAATCAACTCAATAATTAATGTATTTTTTAAAATTAATTTTTCTTACTTATAAGCATCGGTCCAATCAATCATTAATGTATTTATTTTCTTATATTGTCTATTTAACGTCAACTGAACTGATGCTTATATTAAAAAAAAAAATTTACAAGTTATGTATTTAATTGTTTTTATTAGGACTTACATGGATTAGAGGATACTAAAGAATTTATTATTTATTTTAAATTATGAAATTAATTTTATTTTAATGTTAACAGAAAAGTTTTACATTCCTAACTCAATTGAAAAGTTTTAAATTTTTTAAAATTCAATAGAGTAAAAAAAATTAATAAAAACTCAATTGAAAGTTCCTAAATTTATCTGAATTTGAAACTTAATTTAGTACACTTAGTTTTCTAAACCGTTTATAATTAATATAATTAATGTATTTTTAAAATTTATTTTTCTTACTTAACATTGGTCCAACCAACAATATGATTAATGTATTTATTTATTTTTATATTACCTACTTAGTATGGACTTGACTCATACTTATATTAAAAAAGTTATTGGATAAGTTAGATCCACACATGAATTTAATATATTTAATTATTTTTATTAGGATTAATAGAGGATGTTAAAAAATATATTATTTATTTTAAATTAAAAATATTTTCTATTTTAATGTTACACATGTTAATGTAAATAACTTTTTTTTAATTTATATTTTTTATTCTTTACATTTACTATTTATTGATATAGAATTGGCTTGATATATCTATTCTAATGGCTTCTTTTTTTTATCGATGTTATTTTATGAAAACTTACCCCGCATTTTTGCAATAATAATATTATTGTGTAAGTACACATGAATATTCACTTTTCGTCTTAGTTCTCTACATGTACTAGTTCTACTAGCAAATACTTTTTGTAAGTTTGTTAATCTTTACACAACCATAAAAACAAATAGGCAAATTAAGGACCTGGTTATTACTTAACATACCTCAAAACCTATAACACCAACCCAGAAAAACATGTACAAATATAGTACCTTATAAACTATCCTCTAAAATATACTCATCATCAACCATAACTCATGATGCCCACAAACACACATGTACACATAGTTGAGGTTTCAAAGATCTTCATTAAGATATTGGTCTAAAGTATACTTCTTAGAAAAGAACTTCTTATGGAATAAGATGCTTTGGAGACATAATGATGATGCTTTCTCGTCATATGTTAATGATGAAGCAACTTCAAGAGTGAAATATGGTCATTGCGCTATGGTAGTAGTCCTATTTATAAAAGATTTGAATTTACCTCACCATGTAATATGGGTCAAGTAGCAACTCATACACATTATAGTTATGGCTTCTAAGGGGTATAAATAATCAAGCAATGGTGTGCATGATCTTATAGTACTAGTCTATACATCGATTCTTCAGAGGTTGAGTCTATGATATTTTGATATATGTTTGTATAGTATGAATCAAAACTTTATATTATATTTCTTTTTATTTTAAACTCTACCTTATCCTTTGGTTTATAAATGTGTTTTCTTTTGTCATGATCGTGTATGTACACGAGAGCAGAAGATATTATAAGTGAAAAGACTAGTAGTGATCGGGTTCAAGAGTGGGGTAGATGTGAAAAACTACATTTTCTTAAAAATAGTTTGTTTTATTGCGTATATTCTCTCGTTTTGATTTTATGAACTTGGTGTTTTAAAAGACTTTTTAAGAAAATATTTGAGAAATATTATAATATAATATGATAATTATTATTGTGTAGTTTTATGTTTTATATCAATATATTGAACACTTAAATTAATAAACGATTTTCTATTAATTTGAAGTGTCTGTATCATCTGATTAACCGAAAAGTCTAACACTTACAACTCAATTGAAAAGCCTTAAAGTTTTTAGAATTCAATATTATACAAAACAAATTTAATAAGGACTCACAAACTTATAAAAAAAACTACTTAATTAAGCCTTTTATTTTTTATTTAATGCACTTAATTCAAAATTACGTATTTTTTAAAATTTATTTTTCTTATTTGCATCGGTCCAATCAATGATTAATGTATTTTTTTTATATTGTCTAACGTCGACTAACTCATGCTTATATTAAAAAAAATATTTTTTTACCAGTTAAATCCACATAGAACTTTTAAGTATTTAATAATTTTTATTAGGACTTACATGGATTACAGGATACTAAAGAATTTATTATTTATTTTAAATTATGAAATTATTTTTTATTTTAATAACAGCAAATTTTTACACTCCTAATTCAATTGAAAATTTAAAAATTTTTTAAAATCCAATAGAGTAAAAAAATTAATAATTAATAAGAATTGGGAGTTTCTAAATTTATTCCGAATTTGAAACTTAATTTAGTGCACTTAGTTTTTAAACCGACTTTATAATTAATATATTTTTAAATTTGTTTTTCTTATTTAACATTGGACCAACCAACACTATGATATAATGTATTTATTTATTTTTATATTACCTACTCAGTATGGACTTCACTCATACTTATATTCATAAAAAAATATTGGATAAGTTAGATCCACACATAAATTTAATATATTTAATTATTTTTATTAGGATTAATAGATGATGTTAAAAAATATGTTATTTATTTTAAATTAAAAATATTTTCTATTTTAATGTTACACATGTTAATGTAAATAACTTTTTTTTAATTTATATTCTCTATTCTTTATTTGCAATAATAATATTATTATATAAGTACACATGAATATTCAATTTACGTCTTAGTTCTCTACATTTACTAGTTATACTGACAAATACTTTTTTTTATATAATAATCAATATACGCATTAATCCAACTTCGGACTGGGTTGGTAATTGTTAACCATTAATGGTAGGTTGGTAAAATTCTCCGCTTCACTAAACATATAAGACTTGACTTTTTTTTTTATTTTATTAAAGAACATTACTGGAAGGGGCAAAATCATCAAAAATATATAAATATAAAAGATAATATACATTTCAATAAACCAAATTATGACTAAGAGATAAAGAGAGAAAAATATAAATATAAATATAAAAGATAATACATTTAAATCAACCAAATTATGACTAATGAAAATTAATGAGGAATTAAGTGTTAACAACAATTAGATGATATATATATATAATATATAGTAAATCCTAGATGATTATGTACCTGTATGGTCTTAACTAATTTGAATGTACTTATTTTAATTTGTAAAAATAATTAATAAAACCTAGTTATTAGATAGAAACAAATTAAAATTATGGTTATCCTTCCATCTTAACAATGTGGTTATAAATTTATGTTTATGATTCTTGTCAAAATTTTAAAACAAGTTGAATAAAGTCACATTTTGTTGCCAACATAGCAAAGAGTGGAACACGAACCGACACAGTGACTATGAATCACGACCGTAGAAAGCATACACATAAATTTCTTCACTGTACAAATCTATGTCCAACACTACATATAACTGTAAGAATCCTCTACTATATCTGCATACATACAAGTTTCTCTCGTTCAGTCTCTGTTTCGTAACCCGCTGAATTGTTGTGAGCATTTTTACATGGAGTTCGATCCGTGCTTTCAAGGGCCACAGTACCTATCTAGTATATGTCCCAAAATCCCCTACTTGAATCCACACGCTCAAAACATGTTTCCATCCCAAAGCTCCATTTTCATTCCTCCATCTCAACCCATCATGTTTAACCCTAACCATGTTTTCCACCATTTTCAAGACCACATCGTGAATGTCCCTCCGTTTGTGATGGACGGTTCCAACCCCATCGTAACCCCCATGTATGGGAACGGGATACCAACCCCTTCTTTCGGTGATGGGTCTTTTGCTAACATTAACAGTCACCAGCCTGTGATGTTAGTACCCAAGAACAACAGCAAAATTGAAGCTTTGTATGATGACCATAAAGGCAAAGTGATATGGGATTTTTCCCAGAAAACCATGGTTCATCCTTTTGAAGCGTCTTCTCCCAACTCACCATCTCCTTTCTGTCTCTCTAATGAGTATGGATTGGGTATGAGTGAATTTCATAGGGACACTGATCGAAGGATGGTAGAGGTGGAAAACAATACCCACAATGCTACTCATAATATAATCAAAGGACAGTGGACTCCCGAAGAAGACAGGTATATAAATTTCTGTCTCTCATTTTCTTTGATTTTTCTCATTTTTCCATCATGAAGAATAGAATAATTTAGTAATGAAAACTATTTATCTAGTGGTAATAATATAATGAAAATTATTAAATCATTTAAAAAATTATATGTAAAACTTGTCATTTACTTTTATTTTGTTTTTGACGTGTTTTCAATAAAAATAAAATCAACTAACCGATTGTATTTTAAACTATTCGTAATTTGCTTATATTTTAATTATTGAGAAGTTTTCTTTTCAGTCATCTGCCAATGCTGAAAAAATTATTAATGTTTAATTAAATCGAAATTTCTGGGTTTTGTAGTGGTCTTGTGGAGTTGGTGAATCAATTTGGACCGAAGAAATGGTCAGAAATTGCAAAGTTGATGTGCGGCAGAGTTGGAAAGCAATGTCGAGAAAGATGGCACAATCATCTCCGGCCAAACATTAGGGTTTTTCTTCCTTCCATTGTTTTGAATATAGAACTTTTGGTTATGAGATTGAAGTTTAAACTTATTAAACGAATAACACATAAATTAATGTAATAAATTATACATAAACATGGTGCAGTTAGTGATAATCGTTGTAAAAATAAAAATAAAAATTTACTTAATTAAAGTTGCATTTATATAATTTCTTAGTGATTTTTTTAAGAGAATTAATAATTTCTAATAAGTGTCTGTGTTCCGTACCATTTCAGTTTGTTTATAATTAATAAAGGATTTGTCCATCCTAAGAAAAGGTACGGTTGATTATTTTTAATTTAATTTTATAATATATATATATATATATATATATATATATATATATATATATATATATATATATATAAGCAGGAAATAATATTTAATGGTCCAAAGTTTTATAAAATACTTATTTTTTGATAAATATTTTTCATTGTGAAATTAAAGAAAATTCTTCTAACTTTAGAGAGAGATATATATTATTTCTTTTATAGACTTTCTTATAGAGATAGTTACTTTTTTCACTTTATAGACCAGATATTTGAATATAATTTCTTTTTAATATTATTTTTATTTTCTAATTTATTATTTTATTTCAGGTTTTTTCTCGTTTACTATTTTTATATTTTAAATAATAATTATATTTTGATAAATATTTTTCATTGTAAAATAAAGACATTTCTTTTAATTTAAGAGAGATATGTTACTTTTTACGGACTTTAATATTAGGAGAATTGTTTCTTTCTCTTTATAAATCAGATATTTGAATATAATTTATTTCTCATTCATTATTTTTATTTTAAAAAAATTACATTGCAAATTTTTGTTAGCCTGTCTTTTAAACTTGATTATAAATAATATATTATGAAATAGTTATTACATTTTAAAAATGTAGTAAGCTAAATTATGAACAGTACACAATTTGAAATACGCTAACAAATTTACTCTAAATAATTTATATTTTTCCTGATTTTTAGACATTATCTATAACAATTTAACATGCAGTCGATTAGGTGCATGAGTCCCAATTGGAGAAACAAATTGTATAGTTGAATTACATTAAAGATTTATTATGATTATTTAAATGCATGGAAAACATACTTTTTAATAAAAGATAAGCTTATTTTAATGACATAATTATTTAGATAAGCTAAATAGACATTGATATTTATACACGTCAAGCATTGATTTTTTTTTAATGAAAATTAAACTTATAATTATGATATATGCGAAACTGATGACCTAAATGTGTGATTTTGATTTTTTTTTCTTAGAATATTTAGTTTATTTTAAATTTATATATAATTTCTCTTTATGATTTAAAAAGTTATTGAAGTTACAAAACCTTTTCAAATGAAATTTTATATATAACAAATCTTGGTTCCGTCATCAATAAGCAAAGTAAATTCAAGAGATCACTTTATTACTGAAACAAAAAACACATGGTATTACATTCATTTAATTTTATGAATGTTTTCTGATTTATCAATTAATTGTCAAAATCAAATAGTTGTTCCTATTTATACTTAACATAAAAATAATCCAACATTTTCTTCATAATTAAATATTACTTAATTATTGATAAATTAGACATCATCTTTAAAAACATATTAATACCAGCCGCAAAGTATGGTTGTCCTGTCTTAAGTATTAGTAATATGGAGCATATAGTAATAATATTTTGGTGTATGAACTAATTTTGCAGAAGGAGTCGTGGAGCCTGGAAGAAGACATGATTCTGATCAAAGCCCACCAGGAATTTGGCAACAGGTGGTCAGAGATTGCTAAGAGGCTACCTGGAAGGACTGAAAATAGTATTAAGAATCATTGGAATGGAACCAAGAGACGCCAGAGTTGCAGGAGCTACAACGGGAGTAAGAAAAACCCTTACGAAGGATCAATGCTCCGTGCTTACGTTAAAAGGGTCACTGCTATGGAAGAATCTACAAAAGTGTTGAAGAAAGCCACAAGCAAAAAGAATTTGTTGAGGTTTGATCCATCTACAAACGAAATGTTTATTGGAAATAGCAGCAACTACGCGCCATTGCAAGTTAAAAATAATAATATTGGGGTTTCATATGGTGCAATTGGAACGAATGCAATCAACAGGGGAATGAATCCGATAAGTACAAAATACTGATTAACTCCTTCTATTATGTTGTTGTGTTTTCTTAGATATTACTTATGCAGGAATGTCATTTTATGCTGTTTTAGTTCTCATGCGGTAAGTTTTTAAATGTATTTTGACTTTATAAATTGTATTGTTTTTAAGTATAAAATTCAAGATACATACGTATTTTAGAAAAGGAAGGCATTTAAACATTTCGCGAAAATATTACTGTTTATAGAAAAAAATAACACGTTCATATTATATTGTTCACTATCTCACACAAAAATTCAATACATTTCATTCCTCATATTTTATTTTATTTTAAATAAATTTAGATGGGAGGTAATCTTCTACTCAAACATAAAATAATATATATATATATATATATATATATATATATATATATATATATATATATATATATATATATATTATATAAAAATATTCAATATTATCAATGGATACTGGTTGTCGAAAATAGTACTGTTTATAAAAAAATAACACGTTGATTGTCCACTATTCACAAAAATTCAATACATATAATTAAATTTCATTCCTTGTATTTTAATTTTTTTTAAAATAAATTTAGACGGGAGGTAATCTTCTACTCAAACATAAAATAACAAAAACAATATAAATATATATATATATATATATATATATATATATATATATATATATATATTTATTATATAAATATTTATTAAATAAATATTTAATATTATTAATGGATATTGGTTGTCTGTAAAATCTCTCTGTAATTTATTAATGGATTACCGACCGTGTAAAT
Organism: Vigna umbellata; assembly: GCF_029865625.1. Taxonomy (NCBI): domain Eukaryota; kingdom Viridiplantae; phylum Streptophyta; class Magnoliopsida; order Fabales; family Fabaceae; genus Vigna; species Vigna umbellata. The sequence continues at coordinate 35,754,145 of NC_142173.1, read as the reverse complement.
TTCATTGATAATATGTTTGTTTATGAAATTTACAAACAAATTTATAAATTTTCTTGATAATTATCGCAATATATTAAATATTGGTAAATTGTATTACTAATGGATATTTTCGTCAATATTATGATAACTTGATATGCGATATTACTGATAGAAAAATTAATCCGTAAGTTGAACTCTTTAACATGTGTTTGTTAAAGACAAAATCGTCTATACAACCAAACACTTTCATGTTTTGAAGTTTAATCAAATAATATTAAAATTAAGAATCAGAAAATAACCTAAGGTGAGAACACAAGATTTAAAGTCAAAATCCCAAAACACATATAACCTAGAACCTAAACCACAAACATAGAAAAATATAGGATAACACTTAGGTCCTAAGTAGAAATAGAAAAACAATTCGGCTAAAACACCCATACGCATGGCTAAACGATGTTCTGCCTAAAGTGTCCAAGAGAAATTGAGTTAAACACTCAATGTTCATAATACCTGGAATAGGTATTTAGCTTCTCTCGAAAACAAAAGAGGTTGAGACAATGTCTCTGACAAAATACATTAAAAGACTTAATTATCAAAATATGTAAGGAAGCTTAAGCAAGCTAAACGCTATCTATTTAAACAGAGACAAAAGCTAAAGAAGATTTTGCTTGATTAAACGATACCATGAGCTCAACAAGTACCTCATCTTTTGATGAAGTGTATATCTATGCTTGGTATCTTCAAAAGAAAGAACTTAATTGTAAAATGCTACCTAACGGTAAGAAATCAAAAGCACTTTGTTGTTCTGAGCAAGCATTAAATAACATTAAATTTCAACATTCAAAAACAACAAAAGTGATAAGAAAAGTCATATTTGTTACATGCACAATTTACTCTAATTTTGCATATAAGTTATTCTACATGCATCCACAGTGTTATAGATCAAATATAAAAATGTGGATGTTAAAGACAAAGGAGATACTCACGGAATGTTCCTCACTTGAAGCAAAGTCTAAAAAGATCGTACAACCTACTTCAAGCAAAGGATTCAAAAAGCATGCATACTTTGACAAAGTTGACTTACACAATGGCTACTATGAAAAGAAGAAAGAGAAAACACAAGTATTAAGGCTATATACTACAAACTTAGTCTAACAGACAAATATCCACGAAGCCTATAAATAGAAGATCTCTCAAGAAGAAAATCAAGATGATAGCTTAAGAGAATATCTTAAGAAATAAGAGCTTACAACGAAATATCCATCCTGAAGAGAAAAAGAGAAAGAGCTCAAGAAAAAGAATACATCTTAGTTGAAGAAAAGAGAAGAGAAGAGAAAAAGAGAAAGAGATACCCTCGAGCTTCATTATCAAATTCCTTACTACTATAAGAGAGAAGAAAGAAACACCTGTAAGTGGTTACACTGCTTTGTATTGTATTCAAATCCTCTCGTTGAGAGATAATATTATTATGTAAGTACACATGAATATTCACTTTACGTCTTAGTTCTCTACATGTACTAGTTATACTAACACTACAGAAAATTCATGAATTACTGGCGGACTATCGACGGCCCTTAGGCCTTCGGTAAATTTTGTTTAACGAAGGATTTTCCGGCGGTCTCCAGAGTAGTATACAATTGGAGGATTTTGGCCTTCAGTACTCGACATGGGACATTACCGAAGGAACTTGACCTTCGGTAAGTGGTTGGTGTATAAGAAAGTGAGATTTTTCCCTCCCCTCATTTCGCGAAAGCTCTTCTTCCCCCAATATTCAAATTCTCCCAACTCCTTCTTCCCCTAACTCCTTCTCCCAACTCCTTCTGTCGTTTCTCCAAGATAGATTCATCATTGGTTATCCACAGATCATTGTTCAATTTATTATTGTTCAGGTTTCAAATTAATTAAAGTACATTTTTGATTAACTCGAGGGTGATCATACAATTAACCAAAGTAGATTCTCAATCAAATGCAAGACCTTTCTAGATTATTCACAATGAATTCAACCAAAATACATTCTCAATCAATTGTGTTTAGTCATACCTATTCTTAAATCTCTTAACCAAATTAAAAACTAATTAATCAAAGTAAATTCTCAATTAATTATAGTTAAAATTCTTACCACCAATCAAAGTACATTCTCAATTAGTAGCAAGAACACGTTTAATCATATGAAAGTTCCTAAATTCAATCAAAGTAAATTCTCAATCAAACCTAGAAACTCTTGAACTCATATGATCAATATGCATGTAGATTCAAACATCTTTTTGATGCAAAAATCATTACTTTTAATATGATTGAGAGATGAAAGACATAGAAGAAGAATAACTCAAATCAATAATCAAAATATTCAAATTCATTAATTCAACCTAGCTTCAGAATCCATAATGAAATTATAGTGGAATAGTTCTAGAAGCATAGCCTTCCATGAATGGAGTAGAAAACATGGTAAAATAAAAGTGAGAGGAGTGTTGGATGATTGCTTCCAATGGAGGAATCTGAGTGAATTAATGAGTTCTCATTTTTGCCTCCCCTAGGTCTCTTTATATAGGGCTTGATTGAGCTTGGACTCTTAATATTTTATTGATAAGATATTTTATCTTATATCTTTCAAATAATTAAAATATTTAGATAATTATAAAAATATTTAGAAGATCTTTTTTGTTGATATTTCTAGATTTAATTAATTATCTTTAAAATATCAACTGAATTGTCTCTTAAATTTCATTTACGCCCTTCTTAATTTTCTAAAATTGCAGAGAAGCCCAAAAATTTCCTTTATTTACACTTTAACCCTTTCTTTCTTTTTTCAAAATTGCAATTCAAACTTTAATTCCAACTGCATCAATAAACATTAGACTATCCAAAATAAGTTATGCAACTAAAAATCACATTTTAAGCCTCTTTAATTTCCAAATCCGATAAAGCTAATCATCACAAATCTTATTCAAATCAATCATTCAAGCATAATTATTCCACTAAAATTTTGAAATTAAATCTAAAATGTAGACATAAATATGCACTCATCACCTATCCAGGTCCAAAACATTCTATTTTGACTCTAATGTGAAGCTCTAACCTTGCAAAGAAAGCCATTTTCAATGGACATAACTTGTTATGTTACTTAGGAGGTTATATCGGTTACTTGTTTTATTACCTAAGAATATTACCTTATTTAGCCATGTCGTAACAAACATTTTGTGTGAAATTAAACAGATACCACCTACATTTTCAACAAAGAGTCTAAATACGATATTCAAATCCTTCTAAATCATCACAATCCACGGCACTTCCCCAAGCTTCCATTATTTGATCTAATGGATGTCTTAAATGCACTATTTTGTTTTTACATTTTGCTTTTATACTTTTGTCAATGTGAAATTCGCATAGCATAATAGAAGCTTAATGAAAAAATAACCTTTGTTACATTTGGTAATGCAATATTATGATGAATAAAAATTTAAGTCCTACTTTAACTTTTAAATTTACTTCTTAATTGGTTTTTATGCTTAGCTTTAATTATAATTTAATTATAATTAGATTTATTGAACTTATGATATAAAACATGTTAAAATAGGTTTATGTATTTTTTTTTACCATAAATATTATCATTTTTAGTTATTTATTATTTTTCTTAATTACATGTTTTTTCTTATTTTTTTCTTTTTCATTATTTTATATTTCAATAGATACAATATTTGAAAGGTAAATTCTTGTGTTAAGAAGTGAACTTCAAACTTAATTCAACCATAGAAAACCGGCTTAAAGTCCACCCATTAATGTCTAAAGATGTATATACCTCGTGTAATAGAGACGTATTGGAAGTTTCGCATGGACTAAAGATAAGGTCAATTTATAGTATATAAGTGAATGCAAACTTCATCTTACAAGATTTTATGGAATTAAGTTAGACTTAAAGTCTACTTCTTAGCATCTTGTTTAACTTTAAACATTTCTTTAACTCATTGATATGTTTTAATAGCTTAAATACATCTATTGATTTTTTTTTAAAAAGAAAAAAAAAACTACAGAAAAACTGAAAACCATCATGTCATGCATTATTATTTTTTGGTCTCCTAGTTATCATCTTAATGATACAAAATCATATAAATGTAAAAATTACTTTTACAAAATTTTAAGTATAACATAGTATGTTTCTATTTTTATTTATTTTACTTACAATAAATATTATATTCAACTGTCCAAAAATAGCCACATAAATTAACAAATATGGGATAAAAGAATAGTATAAATATTACAATTTTAACTTGATAAAAACTAATATGATAAATGTCAATTATTGAATCTTATCATAAATTATTAAGTTTATCTAAATGTACGTCTTACAATATTAATAGTTTCTTCTTGATCATTTAAGTTGTAAATATTATTTGTTAATTATTTATATTAAAAATCTCACATTACCAACTAAACATAATCGCACTTATTAAGATAATATTAAAATCTTTCAGTATCTATCTTATTAAAGTTTATTGTGATGATGATACTTCCCCTGCTAAACTCTTATTATAAAATCATAATTTGTAAATAAGATGCAAATTTGATTTAGAGAGGTTCAAATCCGATAAGGGGCTTTTTACTTTTTTTTTTCAAAAGCAATAGTCTTTCTATTTGAAGGAAGAATAAAAAGATTCTTGCTATTTTTAAAAAGTTTCTATTTGTAATAAAAAAGAAAGTAATCGTAGATTTTCATTAGAATAAAGTAAAGTAATAAAAATGAAAAAGTGTAAAATTCTATAATGGAAAAATAAAAAAAAGTAAGTGGACCTAACCCGTTAAATTCTATTTATATCTACTATTCTGATATTCAAATTTGCCTACTAAGAATTACGATTGCGTTATCCATATTTAATATTTGATTCTTTCCCTAGTGTATAAAAACTAACTCAATAGTGTACACGAATACATATACATTGCTTGCATAGAAAATGATATTATATTTAATGCATCCGAAGATTACCGAAATTGAATATCATCCCTATTAAGTGTTACAAGTACATTTACTTAAACTAGCCTGAACTTCACTTCATATGAGGAAAATATTTATGGCATCAAAATATCACAAGAATTTATTATCATCCTTCCCAATGGCATTTAACCACAAAAGAGGGGCAAAAGGGCTGTATATATCAGTCATCAGGAAAACCAAGGAAACTGTTTATATGCTGGGCCACCGGTGTAGCATCACCTGGAGAGTAAGGAGAGAGAGAACTTAAATCCATATCAGCTATAGTTTGCTGTAGTGTTTGAGGACTGGCACAATACAGATGTTTTCTATCAGCAAGTTCTTCGGCTAGTTCACTTTGATGATTATCCATCAAATCTTCATTTACGACCACGATTAAAGGTTTGCCAAGCCGCAATGTCTCAAATATGCTACCGGACCCTGCATAAATTCGTAATTACAGTAAGTTACCAAGCCCCAAATAGAGATTACCTAACCCTTGACTTGACAATAACACAGCAGAGGTTACTTAAAGTTTCCACTTATTATGCATTGTTGTCCTTTTTCTCATGTGAATGATGTTCTCCCAGCTTAATCACAATACAACAACAAATTTAAGTGTTTTGTTTGATGAAAGGAATAGCATTGCTAGTAATGGAATAAACAACAGTGCCAACATCTCAAAATATCCATTTTAAATAAGATACAACAAAATGACTCCCGATACTCGTCAAATCCATTATAAATCTTGTGACTAATGAAGGATATACTGATATTGAATACTGTTAGGAAGCTAAAAGTATATAAGAGGAGTAAAGACCGAACGGTATATACCGAACGGTGGATATGAATGGAGGAATAGAAGAGGAGAACCGAAGCCGAGTGAAAATGTTGAAGTAATATCCAAACGGTAATGTGTTAACACTGAACGGTGTTGCATTGGAGGAGAGAGCTAATGACCGAACGGCTCAACAGCGGGGAAGTTTGTTAGTTGTTCGTAGAGAGAGAGAAAGTATAAATAATTACATAATAGGGGAAGAGGGATTATCATATATTTTCTTTTGGGTATAGACTAGGCATAATTGCCCGTGGAGGAAGATAGGCTTCCTTGGGGGAGATTACACTTGTAATTTTCTATACTTAGCAGAATCAATAATACATACATACTGTCAATTCGGTTGTTGGAGTGTTTGAGTGAGAAGAGAGCATATATTTAGGTTACTCGTATAAAGTAACCTAACAAATACTGTACAGCTGATGTGGGCAGCAATAAAGCAAATGAATGATTATTCTTTGCTTCTTTAAACCAATGTTACAGTAACACCCCGCTTAAATTCAGAGTAGTTAGAGTAATTTACCAAGCCTCAAACAATAAAAACTAATAGTTTTATAAACCAAGTTTGTGCTTGAAACAGAACATAAATTGGGGAAATCTAACATCAAATGGGCCCAAGGAATCAAGTAGGTCAGCCACTATTAATTAAGATGATGAGAATTGAGATCCAAGTGAATCAGGAAAGGATCCATTAATAATGGACTGGTGCTAGTAATCAATAAGAACATGTCATAGAAAATAACTGATTACGTGTTAGAAGTTTTGAATTAAAAACAGCATATCGGTTATTCAATAAAAAATCATTAGGAGTATATATTTGGTAGAAGGGTGTGTATAAAGGTAAAGTGTACTTAGAGACTACTCTACAATAACCAGTCTATTGCCATAATGTTCATCATGTCTGGCTGGGAAGGACACATACCTACAAATAGAAATTCATGAACATAAAGACTTGCAACAAAACATCTAGAAATAAACATTTCTTCATGCTTTCGGAGTTTAAGTGCTTGGTGGAAGCATCTTCTAGACAACTTGTAAAAGGAGTTCTCATATTTGTAAATCTTTCATGTGTGAAGTTAATCTCTTATAACAAGGTGTGCTTTTATTTGATATCCAATCGGTTTAGAATGAAACTGTTAGGTTCTTAGGTAGAGGAACCCAAGAAAACTACTGTAAAACACCAAAGCTCACTGAAAAGATCCTCCTATTGGTACCCAAAGTTGGACGGTGGTATGCAATAAAAATTCCTCCTATTGCTGATTTATCCCTATATTCTGAATTGATATCTATCAACTTCTTAGTTTCAAATGAAAGAGGTTCTCAAACATTAACCAAACACCATTCCCACAAAAACATTCGTCCTGAAAGCTGATTAATAATAGCAGAATATAGAACTAGGTACCAAGACAAAGTACATGATAACCTACCAATATAGACATAAGAATACACAAAAAAATCATGCAATAGACAAGTCTTAGCCAACATACCTGCGTGGCTAATGACAAGAGAAGCTGATCTGAGATGAGCTGCAATACTGGATGAAAAAGTGAAGTAGTCTACAGCCAAAGAAGCATCTCCTTCAGACTACAAATATAAAAGAAAAGGTTAATAACAAGAACGAAACACTTAGTAAAACGAGACTATAAAAAAGAGAAAAAATAAAGTCTACAAATTGTTATCCCTCTCCATCTTTTGAATTAGTTAAACTTTGTTGCATACAGTTACTAGATGTCAGTTTGCTTAAGTTGAGTTTGTTACACATATCCACACATATTTATCTTATAACCAAATGATATGTAAACCTTTCTTTCTGTTAGGATATTTATCCTATTTTATCATCATTATAGTGTGTCAAGGGTTACCCTATTTATCATGATTATATTGTGTCTAGGATTACCCTATTTATCATGATTATATTGTGTCTAGGGTTACCCTATTTATCATGTATTTGTGTATCAATTTATTCTTATAAATAGAAGATTGTGAGAGGGATCAATTAAGCCCTCAAGAATTATTTCTTTTCAATCTTAAGTTGGTATCAGAGCGGGTCGATCCCGCTCTGGTTTCTGTCTCGTAATATATATCTGTCCGGCGCCACAGTTCTTCGTCGCCCGCCGCTGCCCGCCGCTGCCCGCCGCTGCCCCGCTGCCCCGTCGGCCACCGTCAACCGTCGGCCACCGTCGTCCGTCGCCGGCCACCGTCCGGCCACCGTCGCCGCCGGCCACCGTCGTCCGTCGCCGGCCGCCGTTCACCGCCCGCCGTTGCCGGCCACCGTCGTCCATCACTGTCACAGTTTCCTTCGTCTAAACCCTTAGGGTTTTCTTGTTCCTCGCTAGTACTATTTGTCTTCTTCAGAGATGGCGTCTGGCAGTACTCTTTCCTTCTCTGGAAGTCCATCAATTACCTCCGAGAAGCTAAATGGAAAAAATTATCTATCATGGTCTGCTGCGTTGAAATGTGGTTCCTTGGCCAAGGGCATTATGACCACCTTGAGCGAGATGGAAGCCATGTGCCTACTGAAAAAGCTGATCAGTGGAAACAAGCAGATTTCCAGTTGTGTACCCTGTTATGGCAATCAGTGGAACCCAAACTTCTTGTATCTTTGAGGGCTTTCAAAACTTGTCACTCCTTTTGGAAGAAAGCCCAAAGCATTTATGCCAACGATATTCAACGTCTCTATGACACTACGAACAAGCTTGCATCTCTTAAAATGGCAGACCATGATATGGTGTCCTTCATGGCTGAAGCCCAATCTGCTGTCGAAGAACTTAGGATGTTTTTGGAAGTAGATCCATTAGAGGATATCAAAAAGAAACTAGACAAATTTTACATGGTGTTGATCCTTCGTGCCCTACATCCCGATTTTGATCATCTCAGAGATCAACTTCTAACTAGTCATGAGGTCCCTCTATGGAAACATTGACCACTCGCCTTCTGCGTGTCCCGGTATCTCAAACTCAAGAAGCGCATGAACTAGTGGAACCATCTGTCATGGTTGCCACACGAGGAAGAGGAGGACGTGGCACTAGAGGAGGAGGACGAGGAGGTCGGGGACGTACTCAATGCACATATTGTAAAAGGATGGGTCATACTCAAGAGAATTGCTACTCCTTACATGGTTTCCCTTCCAAAACCGCCAATATTTCGAAGACTGAAACTTCCACTTCGAAAACTGAAACCTCCACTTCTATGTTTTCTGAGGATGAATATCAAGAGTATTTAAGGTTAAAGTCTAACAGCTTGGCACAACCATCTCAATCTCCCAATACATCAACAGCCTGCGTTTCTCAATCTATGGAATGTCAAAATTCATGGGTAATTGACTCAGGTGCTTCTGATCACATTTCTGGTAATACCTCTTTGTTCTCATCTATTTCCTTTCGAGAAAAACCTCATTTCATAACCCTTGCAAATGGATCTAAAACTTCTTCCAAAGGAGTCGGTCATGTTTCTTTGTCTCCCTCCCTCAATCTCAACTCAGTCCTTTTTGTCCCTAATTGTCCTTTTAATTTAATTAAGCCAGTTGACTAAAATGTTAAATTGTTCAATAACCTTTGATCATAAATCTTTTGTTATACAGGAGCGTGGTTCGGGGAGACAGATTGGAGAAGGATATGAAGCTGGCGGATTATACCATTTTGGATCTCGTCCAAGGGTGTCTTGTGTTGCTGCTCCTAATCCTAAAGTGCTACATGATCGACTTGGCCATCCTCATTTGTCCAAATTAAAAAAGATGTGTCCTGAACTTAGTGGTCTCCAAACCTTAGAATGTGAGTCATGTCAATTAGGAAAACATGTTAGATCTTCCTTTCCTAAAAGGTCTCAATCAATATGTAATTCTAGTTTTTCCATCATCCATTCTGATATATGGGGACCTAGTCGTATCTCCTCCTTTGGTTTTAGATATTTTGTTACCTTTATTGATGAATATTCAAGATGTACTTGGGTTTATCTTATGAAAAATCGTTCTGAATTGTTAGCTATCTTTACATCCTTTTTGAATGAAATCAAGAATCAATTTGGTCAAGTAATCAAAATATTAAGAATGATAATGCAAAAGAGTATTTCTCATCCTCCTTTTCTGCCATCTTGAGTTCCCATGGTATCTTACATCAGTCTACTTGTCCTCATACACCACAACAAAATGGTATAGCAGAACGAAAAAATAGACACTTGGTTGAAACTGCTCGTACCCTTTTGCTTGGTGCCCATATTCCTGTCCATCACTGGGGGATGCCATCTTAACTGCATGTTATCTTATTAATAGGATGCCCTCCTCCTCTCTTGATAATAAAGTCCCTTTCTCCATTTTGTTTCCTAATGATCCTCTCTTTCATACATCTCCCCGAGTGTTTGGCTGTGTATGTTTTGTTCATGACATGTCTCCAGGTCTAGACAAACTCTCCGCTCGCGCTCTCAAATGTGTCTTCTTAGGCTATTCTCGACTTCAAAAAGGATATCGGTGTTACTCTCCTGAAACTAAGAAGTATTACATGTCTGCCAATGTCACATTCTTTGAACAGACTCCTTACTTCTCTCCATCTGTTCAGGATGTTTCTATCCTCCAGCAGTCCTTCCTATTCCAATGGCTGAGTCAAATAGCTCCACTGTCTCTGTCATTCCAAGTCTTGATCACAATCCTTCTACACCCGTTTCTCCACATACTGAGATCATCCCACACAGGCCCCAATGGATAGTCCACCTCCCCAAGACAATGGTGAATCTCCTACTTCAGATTCTTCTCCCTCGTCACCTCCTCCCACGCCTCCTGGTGCAAATGATTCAGCATGGCCTATTGCCCTCAGAAAAGGTACTCGTTCCACTCGGAACCCTCATCCCATTTATAATTTTCTAAGCTATCATCGATTGTCGCCCTCCTATTTTTCTCTTTTATCCTCAGTGTCCTCTGTTGTTATACCCAAGAATGTGAAAGAAGCACTTGATCATCCTGGATGGCGACAAGCTATGATTGCAGAAATGCAGGCTCTTGACCACAGTAATACTTGGGAGCTGGTGCCCCTTCCCCCAGGAAAAAAGGCGGTTGGTTGTCGATGGGTGTATGCAGTTAAAGTTGGCCCTGATGGTGAAATTGATCGGCTCAAAGCTCGGCTTGTTGCAAAGGTTACACTCAGGTTTATGGTCTTGATTATTGTGACACTTTCTCTCCTGTAGCCAAGATGACTACTATTCGTCTCTTCTTTGCCATGGCAGCCATTCGTCACTGGCCACTTCATCAATTGGATATCAAGAATGCCTTCCTACATGGTGATCTTGAGGAAGAAGTTTATATGGAGCAACCTCCTGGGTTTGTTGCTCAGGGGGAGTCTGGTATGGTATGCAAATTGCATCGATCTCTATATGGCCTCAAGCAATCCCCACGTGCTTGGTTTGGAAAGTTTAGCTCCATTGTTCAAAAATTTGGGCTTTTTTTTTTTTTTTTTCTTCTTTTTTTTTTGGGAAAATTTTTTTCTAAACGCAGTGAAGCAGACCATTCAGTTTTTTATTGTCATTCTTCTCTCGGGAAATGTGTTTACTTAATAGTATATGTTGATGATATTGTCATTACAGGAAATGATGCTGTTGGAATATCTCAACTAAAAGAGTACTTGTGTAGACATTTTCAAACCAAGGATCTTGGAAGTCTCAAATACTTCTTAGGCATTGAAGTAGCGCAATCAAAAGATGGAGTTGTAATCTCCCAAAGGAAGTATGCTCTTGATATATTACAAGAAACAGGCATGATTGATTGTAGACCGGTAGACAGTCCCATGGACCCAAACCAGAAATTAAGGACAGAAGAAGGTGAATTATTCTCCGATCCAGAGAGGTATAGGAGGCTGGTTGGCAAACTGATTTATCTCACTATTACAAGGCCAGATCTATCCTTTGCAGTTGGAGTGGTTAGTCAGTTCATGCAGGCTCCATGTGTTGACCATTGGAATGCTCTCATTCGCATTCTAAGGTATGTAAAGAAGGCTCCCGGGCAAGGATTGTTATATGAAGATAAAGGAAGCATTCATGTATCTGGGTATTGTGATGCAGATTGGGCAGGTTCACCTATTGATAGACGGTCTACAACAGGATATTGTGTTTTTCTGGGAGGAAACATTATTTCATGGAAAAGTAAGAAACAGAATGTAGTAGCTCGATCAACCGCAGAAGCCGAGTATAGGGCAATGGCATCATTAACATGTGAACTTATATGGGTGAAACAATTCCTTCAAGAGCTTAAATTTTGTGACATCCATACTATGAAGATGTATTGCGACAATCAAGCTGCTCTCCACATTGCATCAAATCCAGTGTTTCACGAGAGGACTAAACATATAGAAATTGATTGTCATTTTGTTCGTGAAAAGTTGTTGACCAAAGAAATATGTACTGAGTTTATTGGGTCAAACGATCAACTCGCAGATGTATTGACTAAGTCATTAAGGGGTCCTCGGATTGAGTTTATTTGTTCCAAGCTTGGTACATACAATTTGTATGCTCCAGCTTGAGGGGGAGTGTTAGGATATTTATCCTATTTTATCATCATTATAGTGTGTCAAGGGTTACCCTATTTATCATGATTATATTGTGTCTAGGATTACCCTATTTATCATGATTATATTGTGTCTAGGGTTACCCTATTTATCATGTATTTGTGTATCAATTTATTCTTATAAATAGAAGATTGTGAGAGGGATCAATTAAGCCCTCAAGAATTATTTCTTTTCAATCTTAAGTCTTTCAAGCAAGCTTGCAATGTTGGTTTAACAAATGAAGTGAGAATTTCACATCCCCTATCAGCACAAATTGATTTATAATTTAATTATTACAAAAGAAATTCTCAACCAAAAAATATCAAATGAGAAAACAGACGGAAAGAAATTATAAAGGGGAAAGTACCTTTGTGGGAAGATATGATCCTCGACCCATTTGAATAAAAAGGTGGGTGTATCCTTTTGCAAACAAGGCTTGTTTAACGATGTTAGAATCCACAGCTCTCACAAGAGCATCAAAACAGGTTGTCCCAACAGTCACAAAAACCACTCTTTTTTCTCATCACCAGCTTCATCGTTCCCCATTTAGCTACACCCACTTGTTTCAATTCAATTATAGTCCTCCCTCCGTTGTGCTGACATCAGAAGCAACTAGCCTTAAAGAGAATTTATTATATCATTAAACAAAACATGCCAATGAACAAAAACTATCCAGTTTAAACTGAGAAACTACCCTTCTGAACATTGTGCAAGAAATTGAAGTTAGAGATAAGCAATGGATTTGCTTTTCTTCTAGGTTGAGTATCTTCTGGGTTGGAAAACTGGGCTTAGGTCTTGCTAAATTTAACATTTTATATCAAAATATATTTAAACTATAAATATTATTAATTATTAATATTAATAATTCTCCAATTTTTTTAAAAGTATTATTATTTACTAATTTAATATTTCATATTAAAGTTAATTTTATATTGACATTAACTATAAATTGTTGAAATAATTTGTCTTGATTACTTGTTTAGATAGGCTAAGTAGTATGTCCTTGATAGGGGAATAAAAGTATATGTGAGGAAAAATAAAGGCGGAAGGAGAGAGTGTCTGTTAAAAATTAGTTAGAGGGAAAGGGGAGTATAAATAAGAATTAGTGGTATAGGGGGGGCATGAGATTAGTAATTGTTGTTGACTGGAACATTAGTCCAGTGGAGGGAGATCGGGTAAGGAATTACTATACAATTGTATTCTTGGTTCATTGAATAAGAGAAGTATATTCAGAGAAGTATAATCTGTTGGTGTGGTTTATTTGCTTTCTTGACTTCTTGATTTAAGAAGTCCAACAGTCCTAGAAAGCTAGTTTGGTTATTAGTATTAATTACCTAGATATTGTCTTTTCTAGTACAACACTCTTGGTATTACTTAAGATTAAAAAAGAGAGAAAATATATTATGGAGGGCTTACAAGATTCATTCACACAGTCCAGATTCAGAAATGCAGTTTAATAAATCACTTCCACACAGCAATAACATATATTAGACTAAATATTAAGCACGCATCACATCACCAAATTCTGCAATTTATGTCATAACACATACAGTATCAATTTTAGTAACTGTCCAGCAGCCCAGCACCCAAAATTTACAGTGTTACACGTTGAAAATGCTCACAACCAACTTAACAAAGTCAAACAGATTTCCCAGCCACTACGGCGTTTCATCAGCCCAAAAACATTGTATATTCACAAACAAATTAGTCAGGTACAATGCCTTTCTCATTATACATCATTAAACATTCTTATTCAACCCATAATCACTCCTAACAGTACTGAAACAATTTAGCAACATATGCAGCAGTTTCACGCAGCCAAGGGTTTCATACAAGATGAACATCCAATAACACCGTTAGAGGCACATGGCATTCCCTCCCATTCACTTATTTTCAGACATACAATACCCTGCCCTCACGTTAATTCCCCTTTTAATCCCAGTACTCATGCTCAACTTAAACACTTGTTCCTTTTTACTCTTTACAGCTATATATACTTATTGAGAGTGTCTAACAATATTGAATTTCAAACCTGAACCACTTTACCATTCGAAAATATATTTAGACCAACCTAGACACATACAGAATCAGTAACTTATGCACACAATTAATCAATTCTGGAAATTTACAAAACATCGCAGTTCATACTAAACACAACAATTCATCACTCAAAGGTCTGAACATACAGTTTTCCACTCGTGTTTATAAAATTACCGTCCGATTATACAAACCCTTTCCAAGCATTCATTCATCACCATGATTCACAGCTTCAAACAACAAAATACCCATTATCTCTCTACCCTTGAACATACATGGTTTTTCCCTTTTTTTCCAGATAAAGACAATGTTCATGTATGAAGATAGCATCACGGTAGCTATCAGCCCAAAAACAGTTTCCATTGACTTAGGATTATTCTTCACTATCTAACGTCATACATAATATCAGTGCATAAATCCAAGATCTCATTCAATCCTACTTCAAATTATTATAATTCATCATGCATTTTACAAAATAGATTTTTAATACAGATCACATATTCAACCAATTAGTGATGCTATTTACATGTATATATCTCAGTCTTCACCTATACAACTTATCAGACCAGATAAACACAAAAAAAATGCCATGGTTCCGCAATCATCAAACAATATCATAATTCATCCAACATTCACAGGTATTACAGAGTTTATTTCACGCAGAGCAGCATTCAATTATCATTCTAACAGAGTCTAAATTTTCCCTTCAAAGCTAAAGCTAAATCATCATAGAATCATAATTTACCGTTTTAACTTCATTCTAGAGGGCTTAATTGATCCCTCTCACAATCTTCTATTTATAAGAATAAATTGATACACACGTATATGATAAATAGGGTAACCCTAGAAACAATATAATCATGATAAATAGGATAATCCTAGACATAATATAATCATAATAAATAGGATAACCTTGACACAAAATAGGATAAATATCCTAACAATTCTAACACACAAAGATTCATGTTATCCTTGACCGAATCAGAACAGATATCCATAATCAATTTGTATAACTTATATCTAGATTAACTCAATCACTAAAGTCCAGACAGTCCATTCAAAGTGCATCCAGTTCAGATAACTAACTCCTAACTTCATAATGCGCATGCATTCACCAACTTCATAAAACATGAACTCATAATCCTTATTTTACTATCTCAGATTTCATAGGTGAAACAGAGCATCTAACACATCCTTTCCAAAACCCAAATACCACTCACATACCAATTAATATACTAACGGAATCAAATCATCAGCACCCTATTTTCATTTCCACCCAACATACAATTATATCCTTCCCACATCACATTATACCGAAGGAACATCAACAGGGAAAATGCATATCATACCACATACAAGCAATCAATCAAAACCAAAATAGCTTCCCATACCTGGAATTGGTTCTTCCTCACAGCAACCCGCACTTCTACCGAGCTTACAGCACGCGCCTCTCTCTCGGAATCTCTCTCTCACTCTTTTCTAGAGATGCTTGCTTTGGTGCCTCTACCATTTCCACTCTGGCCCTTTTTATAAGCTTCCTCTATCCCCCACCATAAAACCTCTGAACCCTACCATTAACCTTACCAACCTCGGATTCCCTCTTCTCCATAACTCATCTTGAAACCGCACCTCCTTCCTCCTAAATTCACTATTTCCGTTTCTCTCCCGGAGCATTAATTGCTTCCTCACCCTGCTCTCTCACGCCGGTACTCCCCTAACCCTAGGTTTTACAAATAGAAAAAAGAAAAAGTAGAAAGAGAAGAGAGGAGTAGTATCGGAAGAAGGAGAGAAGAGAAGAAAGATTGAGCCTCAATGCTCTCGACCCTGGCTACCTTCGTTAGCTTATGGGCTTCGTGACCAGCCCAAAATAACCGAAGCAACGTAAAAAAAATAAGAGTGGCTTCCTGCACTACCACACAGTGCTCTCTACACCTCCCCATTTCTTTTTTACCTTTCCGTAAATTTTTAATTTCTCATTTTACTTTCATCAACATCCAACATTTCATTAAATTTCATTAATAGTTTTCACCACTATATGAATGCACCCTCCCACCCCATTACTATTGTCACATGTTAATATTATTGTTAAAGGTTATTATCTTGATATCAATTTAGTCAAAATATATATATATATATATATATATATATATATATATATATATATATCTATTTAGTTTCAATTTTTTTAAAAATAGAGTAACATTGTCCTTCTTCAAATTGAAACAAAATTTATTATTTATATAAATCTTAAATTGATATTTTTATAAAAATTTAGATATTAAAATCATGATTAAGAAATCATAGGTTAATAATGTATAATAATATAATATACTAACAAAATTATCAAATCATATATCAAAAATATATAATAATGTAATTTATTAAAAAATTACTTTTAATAAAATATCAATGTAAGATTTATAAAATAATAAATTTTATTTAAATTTGAGGAAGATAATATTACTCCATTTTGAAACAAATTGAGGATAAACTGAATCAATAAAATAAATATAAGAACAAAATTGAATTCAAGACAATGATACTGATACTTGATAGAACTACTTGATAGAACCCTTCCATCTGACTTAACACATGACAACACAAATTTGTTAGTAATTTTTCAAAAAAATCCTAATTAAAATACTTTTCCAAAAATAATTATACAATTGAAATTTTTTTAAAAGTAAAAACTAACTTAATACAGACTCTCACCATATTGAGTATTAAATGTTGATAATGGTTCCATAGTTGACAATCTATTAGTTAAAAGATTCAAAAATATTTCAGAGAAATAATCTAAAACACATACAAATTTAAACGACAAAAATAATCTAAAAACATTTAAGATAAACAATGAGAAATGTGAAATATTACAATTTCCAACTAGTTGGTTGTTGAATTATAAATTATCTTAGAAGACATTCTCTACCTTTTTAATGTTCAAAGGTTCTAAAAAATATAATGAAGTTAAAAGGAAAAGGAATTAGAGTGCTTCACTTTTTTCTTTGCATCTCACCGTTTTCTCCCTACACTTCCAATTTTTTAAATAATGGTAGATTTGCCCCCAATTGACAAGTTAGGAATCTTTGACCATTATCAGGTTCTTCTCTCTCAAATTTTCATATTAAAAAAACCCTAGCATCATCATGCACCTCCACGCCTCATTCTTCTTCCTCCGCGAGAGTTCTCAATCTTTTTCTTCCCTTTGTTTTCGTTTGTTTTCCTCTGTCTTCATTTGCTCGGTGCATGCTACAATGGTTGCAGGTGATTATCGTTGTTTGTGGCGTCCTGTTGGAGGTGCATCTTGTCTTCCTCGTGTAGCAAACGTATTCGTCGTCCCGATTGAGGTAATGCTCCTTTCTCCCTTTCTCTTTCTAATTATATTGTGTTGATTGAAATGCGTAATGGATTGATGATTTGGAGTGATGAATAGTGAGATTAAGAAGAGGGGATGATGAATTGCGTCGAAACATATTTTGAATGTTGGCAAAAACGTTAACCAATATTCGAAAGTCGTTAATACCTTCAATGACTTTCGAATATCAATTAACGTTTTGCATCACTCCAAACCACTCATCCATTATATATTTCAATCAACACAATACAATTAGAAAGGAGAAAAGAGAAATGAAGGTTACTTCTACCGGGACGATGAATAGATTTTGTTGCAGGAAAAAGACGAAATGTTGTAGCGCCGCACCACTAACAGGATGCTACAAACAAAGAAAACCACCAACGACTAATGCAACGACGTTGTCGACCATACACGAAACAACTGAGGGTCGAAGAAGACAAACTAAAATGAAAGAGAAGGAGAATGAGAAAACCAATAACTCTTGCGAAGGATGAACAATGAGACGTAAAAGTGTTGGGTGATGCTAGGTTTTTTTAATAAAAGAATATGAGAGAAGAATTTGAGAATAGTCAAAGCAACTACCTATTTGAAAAATTGGAAGCACAGAAGTGAATGGTGCATCAAGAGGCACTCTCAAAACAATATACCAAACCATTACAAATATAATAACAGAGCAACTAACTATACCTAAAACGGTTTAGAAATCTATATAGTTTCCAAAGGCATTTCAAAATTTGTCAACCAAAAATCATAATACCACATTGTCAGATGAAACATTTTACCATTACATTAATTACTAATCAACCTTAATCGGAAAAAAAACATGTTACCATGTCCTTTAACTCCCATATTCTTTAGGCCACAAAAGTTTATACGATAAATGTTGGAATATAAATTGATTTTGTGTTTTAGGTCTAAGAGATAAAAGCCCAAGATTAGAAAAGGCCCAAATAGAATTCTATAAAATCCTATTTGAAAGGATTCTAGAATGATCTACAAAAAAATCTAGGGATGCTTATCCATAAGATGTTTCTAGACAAGTTTAAAATTATATGAATGTTTTAAAAACCCTTAGATGAATGTGGTGTGACAAGATCCTAGTTAAGTAAGTGCCACTAGTATAAATAGAAGATGGTTGTAACTTGTATTATTTGTAATTAAGTCAAAAAAAATTTAAAGGCATTCAATACAACAAATCTTTCCTTCTCTCAAAATCTTCCAAACTTTCCCAATTTTTAAACCCTTCCTTCAAGTCTTTAAAATTTTCTCCCAAAAATAACTACAACGAACCATTTTAAACTCAACAAATTACAAAACATGCAAACTATGAAAACCATAAACTTAGTGTTTGGAGCACATAAAAAGGAACATATAATAAAAAAATTTATAAAAGGAAATATGAAAATCATGAAAACCTTAAAGATAGTTTTCGAAGCACACAGAAAGGATACTCTAAACAATAGAACTTCAAAATTCTAGACTTCGTAACAGTACAACTTACAAAAATTCATAGAACAATTGAACCGCAGAAGACCTTCAAGCAACATTTATTAAGCACTTCAAGCACAATGGATAAACAAAAACCAGTTACCCCAATGAAAGAGACAAAATAGGAAAATAAAAGCCTATTTATTCAACACTTGAACATAAACACAATATTGGCACCGATAACAACACAAACGCCATAAATAATCGAAAAACCATAATAAAAAAATAAATAATCGAAAAACCATTGTAGAGCTTTGTAGAAATGGTGTTAAGGAACATCTAACCTTATGAACTTTAATGGAAACCTCATAAATTTTAGGAAGAAAACAACCTAAACCCCAATATACATTTATCATTGATGTGCGGAGATTTCGAATCAGATTTTTTCATCACATATTTCATCCAGTCAGAGTTGGGAGAAGAAAACACCAGCAGGAAAGGTAAAAATACAGAAGAACAAAAAAGACCCCGGAATGTGAAGGCCAATCTGGTCACTTCCAATTTTCGGAAAAACAAAAAGACAATATAAACCAATATAAAACAAAAGTTCCAAAACAATAAAGAAGGACAAATTTGCCATTTTACACTGGTTAGTTTAAAAAAAAGCAGAATAAAAGCTTCCATAAATGACTAAAAACCCATTCCAACGAATACACGACGTTTTACGTGAATGGGTATTTTGGAAAGCAAAAATGTTAAATGACAAAATAAACGATCCAGAGAGACAGATGACCCCTTACATTCTCGGGATGGAAAAATGTGGAATGACAAAAAAACAATAAAAGAAAGAATAAGTGTCAAAAGATGAATAGTGAGTATTTCTGGACTTTTCACATTACTTCTTTGTGATTTATATATGTATCAAACTTCCATAGCTTCATTTTTCTGCTTCTTGATCGGACTAGCTACTACTTTGAACTTCATGATTTCCATAAAGAAATTAGTCAAAAATAAAATATACACTGTATGATTTAGAATTTATTTTTAGATTCAAAAGTTATAGATTATAGGATCTAAAATATATAAATTTTATATTTAAAACACTTAAAATGAATTGCAAAAAATTTGTAATAACCTTCTAAATTGAGAAAGAGGCAAATGCAAATGAAAACAAGGAGACAAAACAAGAGCCTAAGGATATATAAATTTAAAAGTTGTAAAATCGTTCCTCCAGTGGTTGGATAGATTTAAACTGAGATCAATAAGTTTAATAATTTTTGTCTGAATTATCAAATTTGTAGAATCGGTGAAATTTAACGAACAC
>NC_142173.1:35638463-35733600 GCF_029865625.1 Vigna umbellata | reverse complement strand
CACTCCTCTTAGTTTCTCTCTTCCATCAACCCCTTCCACCTTCTCTCTCTCTCTCTCGGCTTCTCGTCCTTACTTTTGCGTGTCATTCTCTTGTCACGACACGCAAGGTGCCACATGCAATAAAGAATATAAAAGCGTCCTTAAGAACACAGACTCTCTTTTTATTAATGCACTTGTTAACATTGAAATTGCTTGTGAATCATGTAACTTTGTGAGTTTTAACAGCTTCAATGCATTTCTGAAAAATACATTTAAAATTCAAGAGGTTGTATTGGGAGTTGAGTGAAGAAATGGTTTCTAATTTGGCAATTCTCAATACCGTTTGATTATCATTTTATCAAAACTTTACCTTACATAACATCAGAAGTCAATGTTTACGGGTATTTTAGGTTGATTGTCGAAAGGTTATGTCTAGGATGAAAAATGGTAAAGATGTTTGGATTTTCAAGATTCTCTCGATTCAATTCTCAAGATGTTAGGTGGTCAGTAAAGTGGATTAAAGTCCTGTTGAGATAAACTTTTGTACAGGAGAAGGAGAAAAGGAGATAAACAAGAGTTTCTTCTTAATGTGATGAGAAATGTTAAATGAAAAGAAATTCTATAATAAATGAAGTGTATAGATTGCTTATAGTTTGTGGAGAAGTTAAATATATTTTATTTTCTCATTTTTTCTTCTTCTGGAAGTACTTCGGGAGAAGTTAATCCAAAAAGTTCTAATTTAGAATAACACTGTTACCTTAATCATACAGAAGGAAAGAGATCGCAGCAAGGAGCTGAGAGAGAAAAACGAAGAAATTAAGGGGAAGATATACGCTCTGAGAAGTCAGAAGATGGAGTTGTCTAGAACAGTTGTGGAGATGCAATCCACCTTGGATTCACTGAAAGATGAGCAGAAACTGATGGAAACAGCATTTGAGGAGCAGCAGAATGAGCTGAGATTGATGCAAGAAAAGGTGGGCAAAGTGGGACAGGGAGGCTCTGAGATAGTGGCATTAAGAGAGAATCTTAAGCATAAGGAAGCAGAGATAGAAGACTTGAAGCGCCGTCTTGAAAGCCCAGTTAATGATCACCCAACAACCTTTCCTGAGATTGTGACAGCAAATGGAACAAAGCAAGCCCAAGATGAATCTGAGAAGGAGGAAGATACCAGTGAATCTGTCAAACACGAGGGTGGTGACAACGAAGATGCAAGTAAAAGTGAATTAACCGAGTCCAAAGATAGGGGTGTTGCAACTGAGATGAAAGATGAAATTTGGACTGATGGGGAGATTGGAAAGGCAAACAAAAACTCACAAAGCGATGGTGATGGTGTGGTAAAATATAATGATGACGCCGACGTGGTGTATGGGAGAGAGAAGAAAACAATGAGTGAAGAACATTCAGGACAAGTAGAGGACATTACAGATAGTGGAGGTCAGGTGAAGCAATTGGCTGGGATGAAGAGGAAACATGGCCATGCAAGAAGAACAAAGGGAAAGCGCTGGAGAACCACTGTCAATAGTAGTTTAATGGAGAACAATGTGGTTTCTGATAACATTGGCAATAGAAAGGTTTATAAAGATGAGGCTAAAGGGTAGAAGAGTTGGGAAAGTATATGATGAGGAAAGTTCCTCTAAGGAAGGATGAAGGAGGGAACAAAAATAGCCAAAGAAAAGACAAGTCACAGGCCAATTTCTTAAAGCCTGACCGAGGAGAGGCCAATGTCACAAGCAGTGGAACTAGCATATACCCAGAGAATCAGAAACTGGACGAGATGAGACGGTCAGAAGTGCATGAACAGAGTGTTGCCCAACAAAACTGGAGCAAGAGACATATCAACAAAGCTGACAAGAATGCAGGACAAACAAAAACTAAAGTGTTAATTGAACGGCCAGAAGAATTAGAGGAGATTTTGCGTGTACAAAAGCAACATAAAGATAGTATTGACACTAGCCATGACGATGACGAGGACGGTGATGAAGATATTTTTAAGAAATCGCATTCTGAATTTAAAGATGAAAACAATGATTACAAGGAAGAGCTACACGAGTCAGAATATCAGTCTGGTTTGTAATTAAGCTATATTCTATATTTTCTCCATCCATCTAGTGTTCAGATGTCCTGAGAAAAATTCCAACTCATGAAAGTTTGTATCGAAGTCAAGAAGTAATATATCAGAATATCAGAACTTTTATTTTTCTTAGTGGTAATATATCAAATATTTTGTTTTACAATCAGACAACTAATCTCTTTAACTAAATAAAATTAGGCCAAGTAGTGCAGTTAACGTTTGTTCAAATAAAAATGGTTTTTTAACATATCAACAACAGCGCATAATCACGCCTACCTCTGCATAATTTCATCTGCAAGGACAGTGGGATTGAAAACACAAGTAGAATGCCATTTTTTTCTGAATTTATATGACCTATGATATCTCTTCATTTAACAAGGACAACGAGATTGAAAACAGAATCCCATCGTTTACTGAAATTGAATGACCTATAAGATGTGCGCAGCTAATTAATTTAGAAAAGATGAGTATTTTGCTCGAACTAAATGAACTAGGCGTTGCTTTCGAGTTGCAATGGAAGAAACACATTGTCCAAAGCATTTTAGCCAAAGCATAAGTATTACTCGTTAACTGATTCGGATAGGTGAACATTAGTTGAAAGTACATTGGCAGAAAGATATCCATTATTACTCTTGTCGTGAATGATGTGAGAACTAACTTTCAATGTCAATAAAAGTGTTAGGCTCATTAAGATCATTCAAGTATTCAAAATTTGTGAGGTAGGAACATGACATAGCTTCATCAGTAGTTAACGCAATGTCAGTAAAAGTGCATGTTTGCAAATGTAAAGGAAAGCAGAAATTTGCATAAACGGGTAAATAAAACTTAAATGTAACACCTTGTTCTGGAAAAAGATCATCTACAGATATTCAATGTAGCCATAGATTAATGGATAACAGGCCAAAATATTTGTTTGCCATCAAACAAGACCGAGTCAGAAAAACTCGGGAAAGTCAGGGCGCTAGATTATTACCAAGAACATTTTGCATTGTAAATATTCTCCAAAGCTCATTGAGATGCTTCTTTTACCAAATTCTGCAAATATTGAGAGCATTCAGTGAACGAGAACTAAAATTTTAACACAGTATATACAAAATACAGATGAGATTAAAATGAAAGTACACAAATCCGCTGAATACCAAACTGGCCACCTACTATAGTTATGATTAAATTTCACTTGAAGTGCTTTAAACAAAACTGCTGTATAACGGTATATTTTTTTGGTTAGTATGACAAACCTCACCACCAGATCCAGAACCATGCTAAAACAATTTTTATAGCTATAAATTAAATATTATACCATACAAAAGCCATTGAGAAATATAAACAACACTTCATCTGATCCATTGAAGTATTACACCATCTGAACTTATCTGATTATTATCTAGCCTTACAATATTGCTTACAAAAAACAAAAAGCCTTCAGTGACAACAAAGTACAAATACCAAACTTTCAAATGAAAAAGGCTAGAGTTTATTCGGATTGAATAGGAATCCTGACCAAAGCTGAAATTTTATCATCGAAATTAAAATTTCTCCATTCCAACTTTCTGTGTGTAGGAAGTATTTTCCCAAACTATGAATATATTGAGCAGAACAAATGCACTGAACTAAACAATGCAAATATTTTTGTTTTACGTGAAATGTTATTTCTGTATTTATATTAACAATAGCTGTAATGTCCTATAAATTTTACAATTTCCCATAACGCATGTTTGTGTAGCATTGCACCCAATAAACTGTTTCTAAGCAGTAACAAATAAACAGGAAAGTACCTCTTCTTTCTTGCCCTTGCCTCCTGTGAAGAGCTTGTATCCTCCATAGACGAGTAGTCCCCAGCCAGATAAAGAGATAATCACAAACTGCAGACATAAAACAACCATCCCAGAGAATGTTCACACATTATTTTCAAATTCCAAAACAACAAACCAATCATCAGATGGCGAAAATTAACAATTCAAATCCACTGAGCGCAGTGGAAATTCAAAACACAAAACAAGAGACTCACGTGCTCTTCCTTCCATTTAGACGGGCTCATTGGGTCTTTCCAGAAGTTAACTTTGGGAGGTCCATGGTGATCTATAACAATCAAACATTAAATGATTAAATCCATTCCAAATATGGCACTATATACACAGTCCTACAACACACAAAACTGATCCCAATGGCAGAATACAAAAAATAAAAGAAACAGCAAATGTCAGTTGATTGAACAATATCAACTTGGGTTCACTAAGTCACATTACACTATCAAAACTAAATGCTCCTCGTTTTTTGGATTATCATGTTATTAGTATGAAGTATTTATCACTTTTATTGGCGACTAAACTTCGACACGAAACATCCTTAATGCAGATTTGTCAGTTTTTTCAATGCACAATGTCCACCCCTAAGATCTCAGTTAAGGATCCAGCTCAGTACCACTCATACCACAGACAAACCGGAAAAAAAAACTCATTGTTTTATTCCACCATCATGACATACCAAGATGGAAGACCTAGATTAGTTTTAACAAAGTTTGATTTATTTAAATACTTTCCATGCCATTCCTCATCGTGAATACCCCTTGTACAAACCCCATTTAAAAATGAATCAAAAACGTACTTTTGAAATCCGATGCAACGTATTCCCATCATATAACCTTTCCCAAACAGTGTTTTTCACAGCACATCCGAGTCCTAGGTTTTCGAAAAAGGTAGCGGAGGAACAAGAGAAAGCAAAAGGAGCAGCCCAGAAATTTCGAATTCGATCATCGACAATGGATAAAGTGAGAATAAACTGAATCTTGGGAATTTGAAAAAAAAATGAAAAGAGAATAATGGGAAGGGGTGAATTGAGGGAAAGAATTGGATGGGGAAAATTACCAGCTGCTCCGGCGAGACCACGGCGGTGGATGAGTTGAATGGGTGTCTTGGAAGCGGAAAGACCGACGCGGGTTAGGGATGCGGCTCCACGAGCAAACGAGGCCATGGTTTGAGGTTGGTGGCGAGAGAGACAGAGAGAGGGCACAGTGTTGTGGTGCTGTTGAATCAATTATAGGTCGGGAATGCCCAAAAGGGTGTTATTAAAACGGCAGCGTATTTTTCTCATTTCCAGTTTTACTTTTTGACTCTACCAAGGCCCCAAACTTCTCATAGAAAGAACATATATGAAGGTACGACTAACAGATTGAATTCCTTTTTTTCTTTCATTTGATAAGTATTTAGAAATAATTATTTTCAAATAAGATTAAATAATATATACTTTAACAAATAAAATGAACAATAAAACAATTGTGTAGAAAGCTTCTTTCTTTTTAAAATGATTATCTAAAATTCATATTTATCAACGTGTTATTATAAGTTTATTGATATGTTACTGGTGTAAGTGATGTTAAGTTTATATTTTCTTATGATATGAAGTCTTTAATAGTTTTTTGAACAAAACAAAATGTACGATAATATGACATAATTAGAATATCATAATAGGGTAGATTAATAATTAAAATTTAGTTAAGAAGATTTTTCTATTGTAAAGCTATTTTTGATGAGGATATTGAAAGGAAAAAGGATTGAAAGGAATGTTAAAGGTAAATAAATTGAAAAGAATGAACAAATATAAGAAATGGATAATCATACATACTCTTGGTAACTGGTTTCTTCCCACCATATGAATAATAAGTCCAAATAATATAGATTATTATGTCTCACATTATTTTAATGTAGAGATATTAGATTAGTAAAGAGGAGAAGAGTCATTTAAAGAGAGAAAGGAAGAGAGAGTCCTTCCCGCATAACACAAAGTCTACATTGGTGTATTTTCATCATTGTGAAGTCGTTTACCGTTGAATCAGAGTGATTTTTTGACCCTGGGTTTCAGACCTATAGTTCTTAATTCTACCATTCGAATTACCGTCGAATTTTGTCAATATTTGACGTTAATCAATTTTTTTTAATTAATTCTGATCCTTTTTTACAACTCTGAGACTTGAAAAGCAAAAAACAACATATTTCAGTGTTTGATATTTTATAAAACATGAACTATGAACATGTAGTCTAGTATCAACAACAAACCATAATAATCAACAACAAATAAGTTCAATCAAACAACAACAACAAACAAGTTCAACTAAACAACAACAACAAACAAGTTCAACAAAAAAAAAAACAACAAACAAGTTCAACAAATAAGTTCTTCAAAACGAAAACAAAAAGTAACTTTCAAAAGGTGGGTTCGTCGGAATAAAGTTTCGTCACAATGAGAGAGAAAGCAGAATGCGCCTATGAAGGACAAGAGCACGAAAATAATCGGTTAAAACAAACAAAAATCATACATAAAGTAATTAATTAACATGTATTTGTATCAAATGAAAGAAAGATTACATGTGATGCTCGTCAAACTCCGTTCGAGAGAAGTTTGAGAAGAGAAGAGGGTATCGTGCGCTAAGATAAAGTGAATGAATTTTCAATCTCTCACTCAAATTTTTATTGAATTCACTAACCTATTGACATCGAATTTAAAAGTCATTCGACGTTTTATCTTTTACGTCGAATTACAATTCTAAACAACGTTTAATAATTGCATTTATTTACAAAAATGTCATCGCTCATTTTTAATGTTGGTTATTCAGTGGTTGCACGTTGAACGCGTGACGTTATATGTTGTTTTTGTACTAGTGGATGTTGAGTTACAAAACCTACAACAAATGTGGGCCTTACATGCATAAGCAACATAAGCAGTTTAGACGGTTATTCTAATTATTATATAATTTATTTTTATTTTATGTTGGCTTAACTTCCAAAAAAAGAATTAGAAAATATAATAGGTTACTTATTAAAGATTTTAAAATGGGTTCTAACATCTGAGTCAACCTAACTTGTCACGGGTTCAAGCCGGTTGGATTGAGAAAATTTCAATTTTTTTAATGTGGGTTGAAGCGAGTCTAATTAACTCACTTAACCCATGGGTTGATGGTGGGATCATCCACCACCAAAAACACTTTATTAGTATTTTTACCATTTTTATATAATTTTTTATTAAAATTATTCACTACTTCTAATTACATAGGTTCAATTTGATCTTTTTAAGTACTAGAGTATTATTCGATAATATTTGAATAATTTAGATGTTTCATTTATTTGTTTGTCAAGTTATATACATTTATACTTTAATTTTCAACTTATTGGATTTAATTTATTTTCCTTTCATATATGTACATTTATGTTCATATATTTATATTCTGTTTTTATATTTATATTCCGTTTTTATATTGTTTTAAACAACTATATATATCAATTGTACTCTCTCCTTATTATGGAATAAGATACACAATTTTCATCCTTTCTTTTCTTCTAACATGGTATCAGAAGATAATTTATTCTTGATCACGTTCTTCCGCAACCAATTCTATTACTGCCAAGATCTTCATCTTCTACCTTTTGTTCTTGACTTTCCTACAATTTCTTCTCCTTCTATGGCTACTCCCTCTGGTACTCTCGCATCGTTATGTTTTATGTTTTGACTTTGCTTTCTAGGGTTTTCAATGAGAAACAATTGGGTGCTTTCATCACTCGTAACCCTGGATTGATTTTTGAGGAATCTGAAGGAGTTTTCGGAGATTCGGGTTCTGCGATTTTTGTCCAATTTGAGGTTGTAAAAATCAATGACTTCTACAGTTGTTCCTTCTTCTAATAATTCTCAGACGCAGTCACATTCCTCAACTCTGGAACTTTCTCAAGAGCAAATTCATGGTTTATTGCCACTTCTTCCTCAATCTAATCCCACAGTCACACATTCTATTGGTCTAGTGAGTTCTCATAATGTTTCCACTTCTTCTCAAGATCAAGGTAATATCTATTCCCAATGGATTCTAGACACAGGTGTTACTGATCATATATCCAGTTCTTTGTCTCATTTTATTTCTTATCATAGAATCTCACCAATTACAGTATCCCTACCCAATAAGAACTCTTCATTTATTCATTTTTCTGGCACAGTTTCTCTTGGCCCACACCTTACTATACATAATGTCTTGTTTGTTCCTAATTTTTCAGTCAATCTTATTTCGGTCACAAAGTTAACTAAATCTCTCTCTTGTAAAATTACCATTTCTGAATTTTCATGTGAAATACAGGACAAGTCAACCCTGCAGATGATTGGGAAAGCTGAAGAAAGAGATGGCTTGTATGTCATGATAGTTCCTGCATCTGCACCCCTTGGTTCACCAACTGCTATTACTCTTGAGAATTCTATTGCTTGTTTTACAATAAGACCTAACTCTATAGATATTTAGAACTCTAGACTAGGGCATCCTTCTTCTTCTTGTTATATCAAACTACGTACCATGTATGCCACTTTACCTGATACAAAATACACTCATTGTGATACTTGTCACTATCCTAAGCAAAGAAAATTGCATTTTCAATTAAGTACTACTGTTTCAAAAGCTCCTTTTGATTTAATTCATGTTGATATTTGGGGGCCCTATTGTACTTCTTCTGTTGATGGTTTCGAATATTTTTTAACTATAGTGGATGATAGGTCTAGATTCACATGGATTAAATTGATGGCAAGTAAGTCAGATACAAGATCACAACTTATTGGCTTTGTTTCTTATATCAAAACACAATTTGGCATTGATGTAAAAGCTATTAGATCAGATAATGGTAATGAGTTTGCAATTATAGATTTTTATAGACAAAAAGGGATACAACATCAATTATCTCGTGTTGAAACACCTCAACAAAATGGAGTTGTTGAGAGAAAACATCAACACATTCTCAATGTTGCTAGATCTTTAATGTTTCAATCCCATTTGCCCATAATTTTCTGGTCTTTTGCTGTTTGTTATACTGCGCAACTCATTAATCTTTTACCTTCCAAAGTTTTGGCATATTTTTCTCCATCTCAACTGTTACACAATGTTAAACCTGACATTACTTACTTACGAGTTTTTGGCTCACTTTGCTATGCTTCAACTCTTCAAGCTCATAGAACAAAATTTCAACCTCGTGCAAGAAAATGTGTTTTAATTGGTTTTAAAACCGGAGTGAAAGGCTACCTTTTGTTATCAAGGAATGTAGTATTTTATGAAAACATATTTCCTTTTCTTACTAGTGACAATCACTCACCTATTGATACACAAAATTCCTTGGATTCTGTCACCAAAATCATTTCCTCTCCATCACCTCTTTTCTCAGAAGTTACTGATCAACCCTCTTTACCACCTACATCTCCTCCTTCTCAACCTATTTCTGTTGAACGTGTCACTGCTACTCCACAAAGGAAATCAACCAGGCCAAAACATAAACCATCTTATCTGCAGGACTATCATTGCAACATGTTATCTACTTCTTCCGCCACTCAGTCATTCATAGGTACCTTATATCCTATCTCTTCATATCTCTCATATGATGCATTATCATCTCTTCATAAATGATATGTCCTTAATTTTTCCCAAGTTAGTGAACCTAAAACCTATAACCAAGCCATCAAACATGATTGTTGGAGAAATGCCATGGATCAAGAAATTGCAGCTTTAGAAAATACCAAAACTTGGGTTTTGACTGATCTACCTTATGGAAAGCAACCTATCGGATGTAAATGGGTATACAAAATAAAGAGGCATACTGATGGAAGTATTGAACGATACAAGGCAAGGTTAGTAGCCAAAGGCTACACACATCAACAAGGTTTAGATTACTTTGAGACTTTTTCACCTGTTGTCAAACTCACAACAATAAGATTGGTTCTGGCTTTAGCAGCTTCTAAACATTGGTATTTACATCAACTAGATGTAAATAATGCTTTTTTACATGGGGATCTAGATGAAGAAGTATACATGTCTCTTCCTTTTGGCTACAAAATAGAAAAACCAGGGCAAGTTTGCAAGTTGTTGAAGTCTTTATATAGACTCAAGCAGGCCTCTAGACAATGGAATTACAAGTTGACAACTACTTTACTTTCTTTGAGCTACATACAATCAAAATCAGATTATTCACTTTTTGTCACAAGTGATTCTGCTCATATCACCATCTTGCTTGTTTATGTAGATGATATAGTCTTGGCAGGTGATGACATTCAGGAAATCCAAACTTTGAAGGCTCTATTGAATGCAAAGTTCAAGATTAAAGACCTAGGCCAACTCAAGTATTTTCTGGGCTTAGAAATTGCAAGATCTCAACAGGGCATTAATTTGTCACAAAGGAAGTATGCTCAAGAGTTACTATAAGATGCAGGATTGTTGGGATGTCAACCTGTTTCTACTCCCATTCAGCCAGGCACAAAATTTTCCAAGACAGAAGGGAAACTCTATTCAGATGTGCATGCGTATAGAAGACTTCTTGGCATATTATTATATCTAACCAACACGAGACCATATTTATGTTTTGTTGTTAGTACTCTCAGTCAATTTCTTTCCAATCCTTTGGAAGAACACTATGCAGCAGCAATAAGGATCCTGAGATATATCAAGAACAATCCAGGACAAGGGTTATTCTTTCCCTCCAACACAGAACATGCTCTCAAGGCTTTTAGTGATTCTGATTGGGTTGCTTGCCCTGACACTAGAAGGTATGTGACTGGTTTTAATGTGTTCTATGGTGCATCCTTAATCAGCTGGAAATCCAAGAAGCAAGGTACTATATCTAGATCATCAACCGAAGCAGAATATAGAGCCTTAGCTTCCACAACATGTGAAATTCAATGGCTTATGTATTTGCTCCATGATTTGAAACAGCCTCTACCACAACCAGTTCCTCTGTTTTGTGACAATCAATCTACTATACAAATTGCACAGAATCCAACCATGCATGAAAGGACAAAGCATATTGAAATTGATTGTCATCTCATAAGGGATAAAGTTCAAGCTGGTGTAATTAAGCTCCTGCCCATTTCTACTTCAGCCCAACTTGCAGACATTCATACTAAAGCTTTGCATCCAACACAAGTTCAATCTTTGTTGTCCAAGCTGAGCATTAAGGATATATATGCTGCAGCTTGAGGGCAGATATTGGATTTAATTTTTTTTCCTTTCATATATGTGCATTTATGTTCATATATTTATATTTTGTTTTTATATTTATATTCCGTTTTTATATTATTTTAAACAGTTATATATATCAATTGTACTCTCTCTTTATTATGGAATAAGATACACAATTTTCATCCTTTCTTTTTTTCTAACACAACTACTATTTTTATAATAATATTTGAAGAAATAGGTAAACCAGTTTATTCTACTGCTATAAAAGAGAATCAAGTCAATATATTTTTATTGTATTACAATAAATATATAAAATAAATTGTAAAATAAAACCTTGGTAAGTGAATCAACCCACCAACTTGTGGTAAGTTACAAAATTTTTAATTACAAAAAAGTGAGTCAGAAATGGTGAGTAGGATTCATTCATTTTGATACCTTATCATTTATGTTAAAAAAGAGGTGACAAATTATATTTACAACACAAATACTTTAAGAACAGCACGAATAGGATGATAACAACTCCAATAATAATGATTATGGTAAGTGTTTTTATTGATTTCTTTTAGAGTTCTTATTTTATCATTGATAATCTATATTGTTGCCTTTACATTTATTGCACTTACATTTCTAATTTATTTGGCTCCTCACGAATTTTTACGTTTTTAGTTTCTCAAATATACTTTATGCTTTAATCCACCTTATCTTCAACACTTTCGTTCATATCATAGAAAACAAATTCTGACTTGTGAAATTAGAATTTCAAGATTATTTAAAACTTTCTAAACAAATCTAATTATTGAGAAAAATGCATGAGATTCGCGTGAAAAGACAATTAAATGAATTAGACATATTTGTATGATTGAGAACATAAATGGTTTGCATATAAAATTTGTGATAATTATGAAATCTTGAATTAAAACACTCTGATATAAATAAAAAAAAAACAAATTGTTTGGTATTACAAGAATTCACGTTGAGATTGATTTGGTTAACCAAAGAGCACATTAAACACATATCAAGCCAAATCCTAGAAAAACATTTTTCCATTAATAATATTTCATACATTTAGAATTATGATAGTGATTTTCCACCTATTTATATCTAAAATATATAGTTAATTATGCTATAACTCAACCAATACAATTAATTGCTATTTTTATATATTTAAATAATTATTTTTCTTAAGAGAAAATGTTAACAATATAATTTTTTATCTCTAATATATATTCTTCAAATACTAAATCATCAAGGAAATTATAAAATATTAATATACTACAACAATATTATATGATTTATATCATAATAAAATTGATTGTAAATAAGTTTATATAATAACCTTTGTACAAGATAAAAAATTAATTTCATCTCACCCTTAATAATAATAATTATATTCCAATTACTATTTTATCATTCACTTAGTTATTACTTAAGGGTTAATTCTTTCATTTCACACGTATGAGGACCATGGAAGAAAGACCAATGTTGAAGATGTGAAAGAAGAAGATGGGGTGGAGATGAAAAAAAAAAATTATTGCAACTCATTGTATGCTTCTTACTTCAATAAATTGTGGAAATTTGACTTTGGGTTCTTTTTTGTAATCTTCTTGTGATAAAACACCATTG
Organism: Vigna umbellata; assembly: GCF_029865625.1. Classification (NCBI taxonomy): domain Eukaryota; kingdom Viridiplantae; phylum Streptophyta; class Magnoliopsida; order Fabales; family Fabaceae; genus Vigna; species Vigna umbellata. Next base: position 35,720,965 of record NC_142173.1, on the reverse strand, counting down.
CTTTTACTCTTTAAAAAAATTTATCCTTTATTTATTAGCTTTTAATTCCGAAGATAATATAGTTTTGTCAAATTAAAAAGTGAATAAAATTTTATAATTATCATAATGTAAAAATTGAGACAATTAAGAATATATTTTAGCATATACATAATTAGAACGTTACAAAAATTATCTTTTTTTAATTATTCAAAAATATTTTCCATATAAAAGTTGTTCTTGGGATTTTAAAACTTAATAATGAGTTCCTATCAAGTTTTAGTATTAAAATTATGTAAGGAAATCACGATGAACTGAAAGTTACATATTAGATAACAAATCAGGTAAAGATAAAGTAATATATAAATAAAAAATTCAAAAATTTATTCCCTTAACAATTTATATTGAACGTTGTTTATTAACATATCACATAAATACATAAATATGTTTTTATAACTTATTGATCTCAAATTTTTCTAGTATCTTTCTTTAAATAACCTATCAAACTAATGATAATTCTTATAAAAAATTTATTTATATAGAAATTTTTTTTGAATGATTACTTAAAATTGTTTTTTTTTGAAAAAAAAAAGAAGTTCGTGAACTGATTTTATAAGGTGGTTTAGTTGTTTAATTATTTATTTCATCACACTCCTAATAAAGAATAAAACTGAAACAAGCTACTTTTAATAACAGTTCAATTTAAAGTAATTGTATTTTAAAAAATAAAATAAACTTTGACATATTTCTATACTTATTTGACGTATTATATTTTATTGTTTTAATATAAAAATCATATCAAATAGGTGTGTCAAGAGTTTATCTGTCTTCCCCTTTTGTTAGAATATTAAAAATCGATACACATGATGTTACATAATAAAAGCAGGATACAAAACAACGTAAGTATCAAACCAACGATGTTTTTAAATTTCACGAGCCTTTATACAAGTGAAAAGTAGCTCTGTGCATATGAATATGATGGTTGAAATGTTTAATTCTTGGGAGGGTATAGATGCGGAACTATTATTTTCACATTCAACAAATTTTTATATACACTTTTACATATTTTTTAGTTTCTATTTTTCTTTACAAATACAAATATTATTATTTTTTATTTGTTAAACTGTATTTTAAATTAATATTTGAGTTAAAAGTGTCAAATGCTATAACATAAAAAAATTTAACACAATTAATTTTAAAAAACTATATTTATTCATTTTTTAATTTAAAAATTAAATTATATCAAAATTTAAAATAAAGACAAATTTGAATTTTACATTAAAATTTAGAAAAAAAATTAATCTAATAAAATATTATGACATGATGTATAACATAAGAGATTCTATGAACAGATGATGCTGTTTTAGCATACTTTATATACAAGGGCTTCTTTCCCATTCAATTTTGTTTGCAGTTTATAGTTTACATGTAGAAATTAGGTATTTCTTAATTTTGCTATCTAGTATTTACGTCAATACCTTTCAATTCTTCTCTCATAATATCTGCAGCTTTAACATTTTCCTTTTCAAGAATTAAGTTGAATAAGACTGCACCTCAGGCTGCTTTCTTCAAGCTGTCAACCCATAATGAAAATCAATAAAAAAAATGTAAAAATATATATATTATGTCAAAATAAATTGATAAGGTAATAAAAACATCATTAAAGGAATAGCTAAAAGAACATTTAGTTACCTGAAGGAGACACATGGTATGGAACATATCATTGAATTCCTGTAAGAGAAACTTCTCCTGTACAACAACTTCTGCTAATTCTGATAGCAATCCAGCAATCTCGTCAGCCTGATCATCAACAAATTTTAACTCTATTTTTAATTTTAAGTCCTCACCAGATAATAACAAGACTAATATTAATACACTGTTATCAAACATACCAAGGGTAAAAAAGCTGATAATGAAGAGTTCATGGAATCTGTTAGCTTCAATGCACGCTTCTGAGAAACTGATGCTAATTTCAAATCCACCTGTAAACAACAGCATAATACAAATTCTATAAATGCAAATTTTTTTAAACTAAGGTAAGACTTGAATGTCTTTAACTGGACTCACCTGAGCACCTTCCAAAAGATGAACTCTGCATGCAACAGAATACAAACATTCTTGCAATAAGGTGATTGCAGCTACATATTGCCTTTTCATACTTCTCCATGTTTTCAATAGCTCCATCTACCAACACATATCACACACCAACGATGAGAGAATTGAATCTCTAAAACAACAACAATGGCATAATGCCAATTCAATCATAACTAAATGAGATACACATACACTATAAACTCACTTGAGATTGCAGTATACCATCCAGTTTCATCTCAAGCTTCTCTCTCTCAATTTCTATCCTCGTTAGTACCATTGAATATCGCAGTTTGGCTTGACTATTCAAAGAACATATGAAATTGCCCTGAACACAAAACAATTCAAAAAAAATTGTTAATCTCATTGGAAATGAAATATAAAACCACTCACAACGATCTTACATGTCATATGATTTCATATCAGTAGCGGATTTTGGTTAGGTTCAAATCTGAAGGAATAATAGCTTATCTTTTTTCGAAAGTATGATCATTACCCAAACTTGAAGGAAAATGGTGTGATTCACAGCACAAGCTCTTGCATTTGCAAACCGCCATTGGATGAAACGATTATCAAGCAAACGTAGTTGATGAACCAACTCAATATTTAAAGGTTTCTTGTGTCTGAAGAGATCAATGCCCTTGCTCACAATCTTCTCCACACTTTTGGGTTGAGGTGACCTCAGGCTAATGTGGCCATGAGACAACGCCCAGTGAGACTTGGAACTCACGTACCCAATGACAGAATTGTTAGCTTTCTTCACCGCTTTGTGCGTCTTCGACACCCATGAATCGTGAGAATCTTCCCCTTTTGTTCCCATGTATTTAGAAAAAACCTTCGTACCCTCTTCTCTCGAAATCCATGTTCTTGCCAGAGAATGTGGTATCTGATTCTGTGTCAATTCAATTCTTAGAATAACGAAAGTTTCTTTGATGGGTGTTTTATTTTCGTTCAAGGTGAGTCTTTTAGGAGCAGTATCAGAATCAAGTTTCTTCATTTCATCGTCTTCTTCGAAGCCATTGACGTTGCTTCTTAACTCCCTGCAACTCCTATGTTTCATGCGAATAGAGAAAACAAAAGCATGTTCTGATTCTGATGATGGATGGTTTGTTCACTCTTTCTCAGCCTTTCGTTATCTTTGTGATCGCCCAAGAGTGACGGAAATTCTTAATTTTAAAAAAATCTCACCTTTAACTCTCACCATCATTCATTATAGTTCTTTTTTATATTTTTTATGCCATCTTGTAAAAAATATTGATGGTTTCTCACACTTAAATTTTTTCCATTATACTATCTTTTTTACTTATTATTTTCTTTTTTAAAAAATATAAAAACTTACATTTTTATAATCATTTAATCCTTATTATATTTTATATCAAATGAATTTAAAATTTGTTTATTATTCTTTTGTACAAAGTTATTAAATTATTATTAGGATAGTCGTAATTTATTTTTATACATGTTTTCTTTTTCACATAAAAACATATTTACTTAAATAGTCTTATATTATTTAAAATCATCGTTTAATTTAATAGTTGATCACTTTTAATATTATTATTTTAAAAACTTATTTTTATCTGTTTATTAGTGTTATTGAAGGTTGCAACTAAAATATGTCATTAGAGAAAATCAATTGTTTCAATTCTTCCCTTCTTAGGTTCTCTTGCGATAATTGAGTGGTCCTTTCTTCTTCTTTTTCTTGTCCTCTCAAGAGTTCTTCTTGATCTTTCATAATCTGTTATTTCAAATTATCTCAAAGCTTGTTAAAACTAAAAAAAAATAAAGAAACCAATTGAAACATAGGAAAATGATATAATACAGAAAACAAACTATTGCAAAAAAACTTATTTGGATTAATACTTTTTTAAAAAAATCGATCTTCTACACTTTTTTTTAAAATTTAATCTAAGATGTTTTTAAGCTAAATAAAATATACACTTAAGAATTATATAAACCTATAAATTATATACCATTTATTATTAATTTCATTTTATAAAACATGTAATTATGTTACTTGTACTAATTTACTGTTTGGAAGACTTAAATATATAATTCCATATCATAAACATGTAACTTGTAAGACCCTGGAAAATAACGTACGCTGAAGTACGCGTGGCAGCTGGAGAACGAGACACCTCAACAATGTACGTGGCAGCAGCAGGAAGAAGCATTCCAACAGCGGACGCCAGGTGACACGCTGCATGGAGCCTGGAGTGACGAACGCAGTGCTATCCGCGTGTCACTCGGAGAGCGTAACATTTCATTGATGAACGACAGGTGTCATACAGGGGGAAATCTGGAATCGGTAGTGGAAAGCACGTGTCCGCTAAAGAGAGGACGTTCGTTCTGCGCTGGAAGAAAAACTGAAATTTCTCAGAAAAACACTCCACTTTCTGCACACAACCCCTTTTTCCGATTTCTGAAGAGAACCTTTCTCTTCTCCTTCTCTCTGAGTTTTCTTAACCTTCCCTCTAATAAAACACCCGTTTCATCTACTCTGATCACCGTCGGGCACCGTGGAAGTAGTTCCGGCGTCTCAAGCTTCATCTTGAACCGATTGGATTTCCAGTTTGAGCTGGTAAGTCTTCTCCCCCTTAGTTGTTCGTCCTTTTGTTACAAGCAAACCATGTTTTGATTTCATACGAGGGTGTAGTCTAAGTTATCTAGGTTTCTTAATGTTTGGTCTAGTTTGGAAGAGTTTGGTTGAGCGTTGAGAGTAGAAGAAATCTCAAGTCTGTGAAGTGATTCTAAAGGACGTACGTTCACACTACAAGTAAGGGAAGCTTATTAATTTAATTCGTATTTTGTTGTATGATTGCTGAAAACGAATGCCTGTTGATGAATGAATGAATGTATGTATACAGTATGAGTATGAATGCATGATGGATGATGACTGGGATGTATGAGTATGAACATGGATAATTATAGTGTATGAAATAAATCTGTATGATGATGTTGAATATGAATTATTAGAATGAATGTTATAAAGTTTATAAATTGACATTGATATGAATCATAAAGTATGAACTGATGTGTTGAATCTGAAATCTGTAATAGATGAAAAATCTGAAAATGATAATTCTTACCTTGATAATGTACGCTCGTAATCGAACGGTCTTATACCGTTCGGTTTTCTGGTAAAATGGCTTAAAATGGAATTCTTTCATTCGGAAAGAACTCTGATCGAGAACGAGCGTCCTCCTATGAAATGCTATGTTTGAGCGTTCGATTCAGCTTAGCTGTATATGAATACCTTTAAAACTTTAAAGTTAGTAACGCTCGGTTTTATACCAAGCGTTCGTCATAAGTAGCGCTCGGTCGTATACTTAGCGCTCGTCCTAATGAACTCTCGGTCTTATACCAAGCGTTCGTCATAAGTAGCGCTCGGTCGTATACTTAGCGCTCGTCCTAATGAACTCTCGGTCTTATACCAAGCGTTCGTCATAAGTAGCGCCTAGTCTTATATTAAGCGTTCGTCTCAATTGGTGCTCGCTCGTATACCGAGCGTTCGTTCTAATGAGCGTCCGTTCTAATGAGCTCTCGTTCTTATATTAAGCGTTCGTTCTAATTAGTGCCCGGTCATCTATCTAGCGTTCGTCCTAAGTAGTGTTCGGTCTTATACCGAACGCTCGTTCTTATTTTTGATTTCCAAACGTGCGTAAATAGCGTTCGTCCAAATACTTAGTAAATGTATATTATCGCGTTCGGTCATTGACTGGCAGTCGATTCCTTTCAACGAAAGGTTCCCAATGTAGTTAAGTACTCATCTTGCTGTATCTTCATCCAAGTTGATTTGACCTAACATCTTGGTACTTAAAATATTCTGAATATTGATCATATCACTCTAGAGTCAGTTCATTTAACTGATTTGAGTAGCAATGATGTTCGTCAAATAATCATGTGTCGAGTCATTCTGATTGGTAACGGGTTCTTCTAAGTCTTGCTTTTAAACGTTCGTCCTCTTCATTCAGAAAACTGAACGTTCGTTATTTTGAGTATTTGAAACTAAAGATGAAAATGATCATAAAGTATGAAGTTTGAAAAGGTGAACACTATATGGAATGATTTTATGATTATGGATTTTGGACGAGCGTTCCAGGGAGGAACGACTCATATATGTTGATTATGGAAATTGGTAAAGTATGACTGTGGGCATGCTAATGCTGGCTTGGTCCATCCTGATATTCCGTGATACTCATCTTCACGTAGAGGAGAGTAGTTCATGTGTGGGAATGGCAGGAGGTCCTTAGTCCATAAGTTAACATGGGCGACGTAAGAACGGACTAACCTCGAGTGGCAGCTGTTGAGTGTATCCCAGTTACTACACCACTCGGGTGCAAGGACGCCTGTAGCTACACAGATTCATACAGTCCGGACGGTCTGTCTAGTATATATATTTCTATGCTGTTATATGTTAATTTACTTGTTGTGTGAATTGAAATATTAAAAGTATGTGTTGATGTATGAATTAAATTATATAAGCTTACCCTTTCGTTTCCTTGTGTTGTCACTTGTCTATGTACGTTCGTCCTGTCCTTGCAATGATTGTAAGATCCTTGAAAATATTTGTATGTTAAAATGTAAGATCCAAAAAAAAAAAAATATTTATAATAGTAAATTTTAACATTTTATTAGTAATAATTTTTAATGGATAGAAAAATGTAAATTTTTGGATATAAAGTTATAGTAATTTTGGAGGGAGAGCTTCAAATTTTTGATAACTTATTTAGGATTTTTTTAGAAATGTGAATAGTGAATAGTGAATAGTAAATAGTAAATAGTGAATAGTGAATAGTGAATAGTTAAAAAAAAAAATATTAAAATAAATTATGGAAGAGAACACTCCACGTAGAATTAATCATTCAGAGATAAGAATGGTGAATAAAAAATAATTTTTGAATAGTAAAAATGAATAGTAAAAGTGAATAGTAAAAATGAATAGTAAAAATGAATAGTAAAATTTTTGGCTATAAATAGCCAAGGGGGGGAGGCTGAAGATTTACACCAAAATTCTAGAGAAATTGTGAGAGAAGAGAGTTAGAGGAAATTCTAGTTAAAGAGGGGAAATTCTGGAAGTTTCCGGAGAACGGTTTGAGAAGAGGAAACTAAGTCTGGAATAGAGGTAAGGGAAGCCACTCTTATACTTTGCTTTTCTCTAATCCTAAATCTTGAATATGTATTATTTTGTTGCTGTATGGTCTTGAATTTTGAATGAGAACATTTATTTGTTTCTTTTGTATTTTTGGAAGGACGAGAAGTTGTCTAACCGGCTCTGCCAGATTCAACTTCTTGTTTCCCCAAAGCTTTGGTTGTTTCTTATATCTTTATATGGTATTTTTGGAAGGACGAGAAGTTGTCTAACCGGCTCTGCCAGATTCAACTTCTTGTTTCCCCAAAACTTTGGTTGTTTCTTATATCTTTATATTGTATTTTTGGAAGGACGAGTAGTTGTCTAACCGGCTCTGCCAGATTCAACTTCTTGTTTCCCCAAAGCTTTTGTTGTTTTTTTTATATCTTTATATTGTATTTTTGGAAGGATGTGAAGTTGTCTAACCGGCTCTGCCAGATTCAACTTCTTGTTTCCCCAGAAATTTTATTGTTTTATCTATACTTTTTATTGCATCTTTGTGGAAGGATTTGTCTAACCGGCTCTGCCAGATTCAACTTCTTGTTTCCCCTGAATTTTTATATTAATATTATTTTGATGGTAAGGGCAACTAATTATTTTTGTATGAATTTATAAATATACGAATGTTGAACTGGTGTTCTCTTGCGAAACTATTTTATGACTTTTATTATATTGGGTGTTATAACTGAAACTGTTAAATTGTACATGTTGTGATGTGATGAATTTATTGAATGGGTTTGTTGGCTGAAATTGATCTTGTTGGAAGGTCTGGAGTAAGGGTTCTGTAATAGCTTGTATATGAGTATTAAATAGATATACAGATACTGTTTGAGGTTGTTGTGAGAGGAAGTAAAAATATTAAAATTAGGCATTTTAGATTTAGAGCATAAGACAACAAGGTAGATAAATTAAATAAATAAATTGATTAATTATTGAGGGCCTCCCTTTGTTGGTAGGATAGAGGAACCTTAAAAACCTGAGTTGGCACATCCCTGATCATAGAGCAGCCCTGGCCTGGTCCAGTCAGTTGTGACTAGTCATATGTGCTGGCGTCGAAGGTGAGTTTGATGCGTTCAGACATCTGGGTCCTCTCCGGTGACCAATTGGGGTAAAGAAAAATCTCTACTAGGATGAAAATAAAATAAAACAAGTTGATTGTAGATGCATAATATTATCATGGTAAAAATTTCATATATATTTTATTTATCATTACATTGAGCCCAGACTTTAATATGTAGTTCCTAAGATATGTTGATGTATTTTGGTTGATCCATGATCTTTGTTTGGTGAAAATATGTTGAGTTATACTCGTTATGGGCAAAATGAGTTTATAATATGAAGCATGATATCTGTCAATGTGTTTAATTTATCGATACCAAAACGGGTTATTATGAATTCATGATTAAAGAATGAACATGATTGAGTTAGGTGGATAAGAGGGTATGAATTGTTGGTTTTTATGAAATGTTGGAGTGGATATGAGAAATCATTACTTATGAAATGATGTTTACTACCGGGAGTAGTATGTTCGAGTTATACCATGAGAGTTTGGTATGAGCAAAGTAACACCTGAGATTTATGGAAGCAGGCAGAGAGGGGTCTGACCATAAGGCTTCAGAAAGTAAGACATAGTATGTAAGTGAGGCTTAAGGAAGCAGGCAGAGAGCGGTCTGACCATAAGGCTTCATGAGTAAGCATGGTACACTTGTAAGATTTATGGAAATGAGAAAGATGATTTTGATAATGATGAATTAATGACATCGGAATAATGATATTTTATCAATTGCAGAAATACCTGATTTTAATATTTTTGTTACAAGTTTAATGATTTTATGATATGGTTGGCTTACCCTTATTTGTTTGTACTATGATCATATAACTCATGTTATATGTGATTAGATAATGTTGCAGATGCGGTTGAAAAAGCTTAGAGATGAGAGAGATGCGGGGAAAAACTTTCAGGGATTTTTGTAAAAAGAATAAATTTGTATTGGGAAGATTATGTTGTGTAAAATTTATAAGTTGAAATTTCAATGGTGAAGACTATATTGTTTAAAGTTTGTAAGTTTGGTATTGTACTTTGGAGTAATTGAAATAAAGTTTGATTGTTTATATGAGATATCAAATTAATTTAGTCTCTACTATCAGTAATACCCTTTAAAATATTCGGGTGTTACATTATGGTATCAGAGCAATGGTTTTCGAAAGTATTTTGGGACTATGGGGAGTGAAATTATTATTCTTAGTAAAACTATTAATGGTTATGATGAAAATGACTATTTGGAGGAAATTGATATCATATGCTAAATTGTATTGTTATCTTTTTGAAGAAATCATTTAAACTCGACAAAGATGCAGCAACAACAAGTTGATCAAGTACCTCAAAATCATTCTAGCTTGAATGACTTCTTAAGGCATGATCCAACTAAATTTAATGGGGAGGCTACTCCTGATGAGGCTGACTCTTGGCTAAGGCAGAACGAGAAGATTTTTCGGGTAATAACTTGCTCAGAAGAACAAAAATTAACTTATGCATCATTTCTTTTGGTGGGTGAGGCTGAATATTGGTGGGAAAGTATGCAACAGTTGATGACGGTTCGTGGTGAGACTGTGAATTGGGAGAACTTTAAGATAAGGTTCTTGGAAAAATATTTTCCAAACAGTGCAAAATTTGCAAGGGAGGCGGAGTTTCTGACCTTACAACAAAGAAGGTTATCAGTACAAGAGTACGTAGTAAAATTTAATTATCTCTCGAGGTTTTATACTCAGAATATCACAGAAGAATGGAGATGTCGAAAATTCGAGGGAGGACTAAGGCATGAACTGAAGAAGGTACTTATGCCATTGGAAATACAAGAGTTTCCAGCATTGGTAGAGAAAGCCAGAATGATAGAATTGTTGGAGTTTGATCCAAGTAGAGTTTCCAGACTTGCAAAGGGAGAATCTTCAATGAAATTCAACAAGAAACCTTATGAAAAACCACAATTATCATATCGAGGAACAGTGAAGTGTTTTGAGTGTGGAGGGGCACATTTCAGACGTGACTGCCCTAAACTTACTGGGGAAAGAGTTGAAGGGAAGAGATGTTTCATCTGCAATGATCCAGGACACTTTGCTAATGTCTGTCCAAAGAAAAAGAAGGTGGGAGAACCACAACAACAAGATTCTGCTGAAGTAAAGCCCCGGGCAACAGGAAGAGTATTCGCAATGTCTGCAGAAGAGGCTACTAAGCCAGGTACATTAATCTTACACACCTGTATGCTGTTAGGAGAATGCGTATATGTTTTGTTTGACTCTGGAGCCACACACTCCTTTATATCTCTAGCATGTTTAGAAAGACTCGGATTACCGATGCTTGATCTAGGGTGTGAATTAGTAGTTTCTACACCAGCATCGGGACCAGTTACGACCAGTTCAGTCTGTGTCGGATGCCCGATCCAAATTGCAGGACGCAAGTTCAAAGTGAACTTGATCTGCTTACCCCTTCAAAATCTAGACATTATTTTAGGAATGGATTGGTTGACTGCCAATCACGTTCTTATTGATTGTGGGAAACAAAAGATAGAGTTTCTAAATTTGAACAATTTAGAACTAAGCTCAACTCGAGTCGCTGCGAAGGATATCAAAGATGGAGCTACCTGCTATGTGGTGTTAGCTCAGGAGAAAAGAGAGAATACTGAAGAACAAATCATCGGAATACCTGTGGTAGAAGAATATGTTGATGTTTTTCCAGAAGAAGTGCCAGGTTTACCACCTAGTCGAGAGATCGATTTCACAATAGATCTAGTGCCCGGAGCTGGCCCGGTTTCTATGGCTCCATACAGAATGGCTCCTGCCGAACTAGCAGAGTTGAAAAAGCAAATCGAAGATCTGTTGGAGAAGAAGTTTATCCGTCCAAGTGTGTCTCCATGGGGAGCTCCTGTATTGCTGGTGAAGAAGAAGGATGGAAGTTCAAGGTTGTGCGTGGATTATCGACAGTTGAACAAGGTTACAATAAAGAACAAATATCCTTTGCCAAGAATCGATGATCTATTAGATCAGTTGAGAGGAGCAGAGGTGTTTTCAAAAATTGATCTCAGATCTGGTTACCATCAGATTCTTGTCAAGACGGAAGATGTACAAAAGACGGCTTTCAGATCTCGCTATGGACACTTTGAGTACGTGGTAATGCCGTTTGGTGTGACGAATGCCCCAGCGATTTTTATGGACTACATGAACAGAATATTTCGGTCATGTTTAGATAAGTTCGTGGTAGTATTTATCGACGATATTCTTATCTATTCAGAGAATAAGGAAAAGCATGCAGAACACTTGAGGGTGGCGTTGGAAATTTTAAGAAAACATCAACTGTATGGGAAACTATCAAAGTGTGAGTTCTGGATAGAGAAAGTACAATTTTTGGGTCATGTGATTTCTGCTCAAGGAATCTCAGTGGATCCAGCAAAAGTGGAAGCTGTGCTAAAGTGGGAGCGGCCGAAAACTGTAACTGAAGTACGAAGTTTTGTAGGATTAGCCGGTTATTACCGACGTTTTGTCGAAGGGTTTTCCAAGATTGTAGGTCCTCTAACTCAGTTAACTCGTAAAGATCAACCATTTCTGTGGACTGACAAGTGCGAAGCCAGTTTTGAAAATATGAAGCAACGACTAACATCAGCACCAGTATTAATCATTCCAGACTCTAGCAAATCTTTTGAGGTGTACTGCGATGCGTCATATCAAGGATTGGGGTGCGTTCTAATGCAAGGAAGGAGACCTGTAGCTTATGCATCTAGGCAGTTAAAAGCGCATGAGAAAAACTACCCAACGCATGACATCGAACTTGCAGCAGTAGTATTTGCATTAAAGACATGGAGACACTACCTCTATGGGGCAAGTTTCCAAGTTTTTAGTGACCATAAGAGTCTAAAGTATTTGTTCGATCAAAAGGAATTGAACATGCGACAAAGAAGATGGATGGAATATATGAAGGACTATGACTTCGAGCTTTTATATCACCCAGGAAAAGCCAATGTGGTGGCAGATGCATTGAGTAGGAGACAAGCTCAGATAACAACGATGATGGTGAAGGAATTAGAACTGTTAGAAAAGTTACGTGATATGAACTTGGGGTTGCAGTTAAACCCAGATCACATATGGTGTAGTCATTTAGTAATCACTAGTGACTTCTTAGAACAAGTGAAGGTTGAGCAGTCGATGGATCAAGAGTTGCAGCAAAAGATCAGGTTGTTGGACACCGATCAAGCTAAGGAGTTCGTTCTAAGTAAAGATGGCATACTTCGATTTAAAAACAGAGTGTGTATCCCTGCAAAGAGTGAATTAAAACATTTAATTTTAGACGAAGGCCATAAAAGTCGTCTTAGCATACATCCAGGTATGACTAAGATGTATAAGGACCTGAAAGAGTCATTTTGGTGGAATGGAATGAAGAGGGATGTGGCCGAGTTTGTAGCAGCCTGCTTGGTGTGTCAAAAAGCAAAAGTGGAGCATCAAAAACCGGGAGGGATGTTACGACAGTTAGACATTCCTCAATGGAAGTGGGACAGTATCTCGATGGACTTTGTAACACATTTACCAAAATCATCAAAAGGTCACGATTCTATCTGGGTTATCGTTGATAGACTAACCAAGAGCGCTCACTTTTTGCCTATTAATCAACGTATGTCACTAGAAAAGCTGACGGAGTTATACATCGGGGAAGTAGTGAGGTTGCATGGCATACCTACAAGCATTGTGTCAGACAGAGATCCAAGGTTTACTTCAAGGTTTTGGCAGACGCTACAGAAGGCTCTGGGAACACAGTTGAAGATGAGTTCGGCTTATCACCCTCAGACTGATGGTCAAACAGAAAGGACTATTCAATCTTTGGAGGATTTGCTGAGAACTTGTGTATTAGATCATCTTGGAAGTTGGAATGAGATACTACCATTAGTAGAATTTACTTACAACAACAGTTATCATTCCAGTATTGGTATGCCACCATATGAAGCTTTATATGGAAGAAGATGTAGAACACCGTTGTGTTGGTTTCAAGATGGGGAAGCACTGACAGTGGGACCCGAGCTATTACAACAAACCACAGAAAAAATAAAATTAGTCCAAGATCGGATGAAAGCAACTCAAAGTAGACAAAAGTCATATGCCGACAAAAGAAGAAGACCGTTAGAATTTGAAGAAGGAGATCATGTATTCTTACGAGTAACGCCAACTACAGGAGTCGGGAGAGCTATCAAGATGAGGAAACTGACACCAAAATTTCTCGGACCGTATCAAATTCTCAAAAAGATTGGGCCAGTGGCTTATGAGATAGCACTACCACCTCGATTGACATATTTGCATAACGTTTTTCATGTATCCCAACTGCGGAAGTATATTCCAGATCCAAAGCATGTGTTAGAAGTTGATGAAATTCAGGTCAAGGAAAATTTAACAATGGAAGTTGGCCCAGTGCGTATACTAGATGTTCAAATGAAAAAGTTAAGAGGGAAGGATATTCGCACGGTAAAGGTACTTTGGAATGAAGACACACAGGAAATGACTTGGGAATTGGAAGAATTTATGATAAAGGAATATCCATATCTCTTTTGTAAGTAATTTTTTTTTGTTAAATAGTCTTTGTTTAAATAAATAATTTTCGAGGGCGAAAATAATTGTTGTTGGGGAGATTGTAAGATCCTTGAAAATATTTGTATGTTAAAATGTAAGATCCATGAAAAAAAAAATATTTATAATAGTAAATTTTAACATTTTATTAGTAATAATAATTTTAATGGATAGAAAAATGTAAATTTTTGGATATAAAGTTATAGTAATTTTGGAGGGAGAGCTTCAAATTTTTGATAACTTATTTAGGATTTTTTTAGAAATGTGAATAGTGAATAGTGAATAGTAAATAGTAAATAGTGAATAGTGAATAGTGAATAGTTAAAAAAAAAATATTAAAATAAATTATGGAAGAGAACACTCCACGTAGAATTAATCATTCAGAGATAAGAATGGTGAATAAAAAATAATTTTTGAATAGTAAAAATGAATAGTAAAAGTGAATAGTAAAAATGAATAGTAAAAATGAATAGTAAAATTTTTGGCTATAAATAGCCAAGGGGGGGAGGCTGAAGATTTACACCAAAATTCTAGAGAAATTGTGAGAGAAGAGAGTTAGAGGAAATTCTAGTTAAAGAGGGGAAATTCTGGAAGTTTCCGGAGAACGGTTTGAGAAGAGGAAACTAAGTCTGGAATAGAGGTAAGGGAAGCCACTCTTATACTTTGCTTTTCTCTAATCCTAAATCTTGAATATGTATTATTTTGTTGCTGTATGGTCTTGAATTTTGAATGAGAACATTTATTTGTTTCTTTTGTATTTTTGGAAGGACGAGAAGTTGTCTAACCGGCTCTGCCAGATTCAACTTCTTGTTTCCCCAAAGCTTTGGTTGTTTCTTATATCTTTATATGGTATTTTTGGAAGGACGAGAAGTTGTCTAACCGGCTCTGCCAGATTCAACTTCTTGTTTCCCCAAAACTTTGGTTGTTTCTTATATCTTTATATTGTATTTTTGGAAGGACGAGAGTTGTCTAACCGGCTCTGCCAGATTCAACTTCTTGTTTCCCCAAAGCTTTTGTTGTTTTTTTTATATCTTTATATTGTATTTTTGGAAGGATGTGAAGTTGTCTAACCGGCTCTGCCAGATTCAACTTCTTGTTTCCCCAGAAATTTTATTGTTTTATCTATACTTTTTATTGCATCTTTGTGGAAGGATGAGAAGTTGTCTAACCGGCTCTGCCAGATTCAACTTCTTGTTTCCCCTGAATTTTTATATTAATATTATTTTGATGGTAAGGGCAACTAATTATTTTTGTATGAATTTATAAATATACGAATGTTGAACTGGTGTTCTCTTGCGAAACTGTTTTATGACTTTTATTATATTGGGTGTTATAACTGAAACTGTTAAATTGTACATGTTGTGATGTGATGAATTTATTGAATGGGTTTGTTGGCTGAAATTGATCTTGTTGGAAGGTCTGGAGTAAGGGTTCTGTAATAGCTTGTATATGAGTATTAAATAGATATACAGATACTGTTTGAGGTTGTTGTGAGAGGAAGTAAAAATATTAAAATTAGGCATTTTAGATTTAGAGCATAAGACAACAAGGTAGATAAATTAAATAAATAAATTGATTAATTATTGAGGGCCTCCCTTTGTTGGTAGGATAGAGGAACCTTAAAAACCTGAGTTGGCACATCCCTGATCATAGAGCAGCCCTGGCCTGGTCCAGTCAGTTGTGACTAGTCATATGTGCTGGCGTCGAAGGTGAGTTTGATGCGTTCAGACATCTGGGTCCTCTCCGGTGACCAATTGGGGTAAAGAAAAATCTCTACTAGGATGAAAATAAAATAAAACAAGTTGATTGTAGATGCATAATATTATCATGGTAAAAATTTCATATATATTTTATTTATCATTACATTGAGCCCAGACTTTAATATGTAGTTCCTAAGATATGTTGATGTATTTTGGTTGATCCATGATCTTTGTTTGGTGAAAATATGTTGAGTTATACTCGTTATGGGCAAAATGAGTTTATAATATGAAGCATGATATCTGTCAATGTGTTTAATTTATCGATACCAAAACGGGTTATTATGAATTCATGATTAAAGAATGAACATGATTGAGTTAGGTGGATAAGAGGGTATGAATTGTTGGTTTTTATGAAATGTTGGAGTGGATATGAGAAATCATTACTTATGAAATGATGTTTACTACCGGGAGTAGTATGTTCGAGTTATACCATGAGAGTTTGGTATGAGCAAAGTAACACCTGAGATTTATGGAAGCAGGCAGAGAGGGGTCTGACCATAAGGCTTCAGAAAGTAAGACATAGTATGTAAGTGAGGCTTAAGGAAGCAGGCAGAGAGCGGTCTGACCATAAGGCTTCATGAGTAAGCATGGTACACTTGTAAGATTTATGGAAATGAGAAAGATGATTTTGATAATGATGAATTAATGACATCGGAATAATGATATTTTATCAATTGCAGAAATACCTGATTTTAATATTTTTGTTACAAGTTTAATGATTTTATGATTGGTTGGCTTACCCTTATTTGTTTGTACTATGATCATATAACTCATGTTATATGTGATTAGATAATGTTGCAGATGCGGTTGAAAAAGCTTAGAGATGAGAGAGATGCGGGGAAAAACTTTCAGGGATTTTTTGTAAAAAGAATAAATTTGTATTGGGAAGATTATGTTGTGTAAAATTTATAAGTTGAAATTTCAATGGTGAAGACTATATTGTTTAAGTTTGTAAGTTTGGTATTGTACTTTGGAGTAATTGAAATAAAGTTTGATTGTTTATATGAGATATCAAATTAATTTAGTCTCTACTATCAGTAATACCCTTTAAAATATTCGGTGTTACAATAACACCCTGTAACGTCTCAACTTCTCTGCCAGTCAGAGAATTTCAGAAGTTACAGGGGGTATATGCCGCGGTTGCCCAGAGAACCGCGACATATACCCCTGTAACTTCTGAAATTCCCCAGAAGGCAGTTGGGGACTGTTGTGTTGAGGACGTTACAGGGGTATATGTCGCGGTTCTACGAGCAACCGCGACATATTCTCCTATCTGAAATTAATTTAATATTTAATTGAAATATTTCGAGGTATATACCGCGGTTGCCCGCTGAACCGCGGCATATAGTTTGAAAATAATTTCAAAAATGCCATTTCGGATTATTTATTTAATCAGTATATGCCGCGGTTGGGAGTGAAACCGCGACATATACCCATATTATACCGCGGTTAAGTAGTGAACCGCGGTAGATTCCCCCGTTCAGAGTTAAAAATTAAAACTTGGAACAGTGTCGTCTTCCTCGCGCGTTCTCACTGTTTTCGCGTTTCTTCTTCCTCCGAACCATCATTCATCTCAGATTTTGCGTTTTTCACCGTTTAAACTCAAAATTGTTCGGTCATTATTCATTTTGACGATAAAACGAGTTTTAGCCGATCAAAATCGTGATTTCGTTGCGTTTTTCACCCTCTCCGCCGCCGTTCCTCTTCCAGGTATTTGTCCTTTTGCATTCTTAACGTGATTCTTCATTAGTTTTTGCATAATGCTATAGTTTTGGTAATGTATGAAGTTTCTAGTTTTGGTAATGTATGGTATAATTTTTGCTTTAATTTTGATAATGCATGAAATTGTTATAGTTTTGGTAATGTATGGTATGGTTTTTGCTATAGTTTTGGTAATGTGTGTTGTAGTTCTTGTATTATTTATAAACCTTAAAATATTATTTATGTAATATTTAGGAATATGGATCGAAATTGGATTAATTTACCACGTATTAGTGCTGAGTACGAGAGAGGTGTAGAGGAATTTATACAATTTGCGCCGAAGAGATCACAAAAAAGGATGACAGAAGAGATCACAAAAAAGGTCCGACAAGACCTTATGCAGGAGATCAGGGCCGAGGTGAGGGCTGAATTCCAGATGCTATACCAGGAGCAGTTTCAGAGCATGCGCCCGGTGCAGTCTCCTATACAGGAACATGTTATCCCTCCCCCTCCCACAGGTAAACTTAATAAACATTAATGTGCAATTATTTCTATCTCTTGTATAATCTAACATTTACTCTGACAGGGAGAAGCGGCAAAGGAAGTTGTTCCGCATCAGCCATCCCAGAGGATGACATGGACGATGGTAGTCCATGTCTGCTATACATTTTAGAAGATACTGAGATGGTGCTGGTAGCTCGTGGAACAGAGTTTAGGTCAGCGACTGTATGTCATGGTATGCAACTATTAGAGGATGAGGTGAAGGTCTCAGTGGATGAAATGATCATGCCAGATGCCTCGGTTCCACTGTCCACGGAAGAGATTTTCACTGTGGAACAAGCATATAAGTCGTTTATCACTTGGCCTAAATTTTTGGTTAAACCAGTTTCTGACCCTCGGTATGAAATTCTTCTTTACACTTCTCAATTTTAAAGGTTTTTGATGTCAAAACTTATCTTATCTTTTCATGTAACAACAGACGCAGGCACAACAGAAGATTCCTCTATCTGAGGATGACCCTCTTTCTTCATTGCATCTACTTGCTGACATCCTTGATGATAAGCCTTTGGAGGTTCAGTATGATGCTAATGTATTTGGGCATGGCTCTGAGGTCCCAATATACCTTAATAGCCAAGATGTCCGTGAGCTTGCGTCGGGAACACAAGAGTTGAATATTTCAATTATTCAACTATGGACGATGTAAGTCTATGACCAATTATTTATATATAAAATTGATTTATATATCAAGTATCCTTATATCAAAGTTAATTTTTGATTTCAGGTATATGTCTGGGGTCACTAATAAGTTGGGGCGTTCTGATGATTATGGATTCATTGATCCCCAATCAATTCATCAATCAAATGATTTTGAGCATATCAACATGAGTCTGATAAGGTTTTGAAGGGGCAAGAAAATATACTTTTTGCCTTATATATCCGGGTAAGTGAACTTTGTTAACATAATAATGTTCCATATGTGATTTTAATATTTAATAGTTACGTTATTATGAATTTCAGGCGCCATTGGCAACTTCTTGTTATGTCTATGCAAGACAACTATGCTTTGTGGTTCTGCTCATTGCACAGGCCTCCTCCCACACAACTCAAACAAGCAATTGATTGGTAAGAACCTCAATGTTTGGACTTTCTTTGTTATATAACTGAATGCTAAAACCTTTTTTTATATACAGTTCTATTCCAGCAAGTATGATGATGGACGGGAGATCAATTGTTAATAGTAGAAAGATTGCTTGGATTTCTCTCAAGGTTTGACATATGCTAAAGTCATACTTTGTTATAATTGTTTTATAACAAATGTTATTCACTAACTATTATCAACTGTGATGATATATTGTAGTGTAACAGACAAAATGGGTCATATGAGTGTGGATACTATGTAATGTATTGGATGACCCATATTGTTCGTTCTCACATCACAAGTCGCTGGGAAACGGTAATATTTAACTTTAACAAATTTTGATTTTTTAACAAATGTTGAATTCATATACACTAATTAAAATGAATTGTCTTTTGCAGAGATTCAAGACTACTACACCAGTTCCTGAGAAGTCACTATTATTCATTAGGAACGCTGCTGCGAAGTATATAGTTAGATTATACAATAGCTCTTAGATTTAGATTTAAACAATGCATTTGATTAGATAGAATTTTCTTAGACTTTGTACTTTATTTGATGTTGAAATACATTTGAACATGTGTTTGTTATGTTGAAATTGAATTTCTGTACATGTTTTTATATGCAGGTCTGTTTTTGTGGTAGTGGATATCACAAAAACAGACCTGCAATTTTAAAAAACTGCAGGGGAATATGCCGCGGTTCTAACCACAACCGCGGCATATAGTGATTCGTTTTTTTTAAAAAACGAGACATATGGCCGCGGTTTTGACACTAACCGCGGCATATTCTACACTCTTTTGCCGCGGTTCAACCGCGGCATATAGTGTCTTTTTTTTTTTTTTTTTAAAAAATGGCTTTAGGCCGCGGTTCCCTCGACAACTGCGGCATATTCCGCAACCTATATACCGCGGTTAGAACCGCGGCCTAAAGTGTCTGACTTACTACCGCGGCTGAATATGCCGCGGTTCAAGAACCGCGACGTATAGTGAAAATGAACCGCGGTAAAAGCCCCTCGCTTCACTAGTGTCACAATAAATATGAAGTAAATTATATATTTATCATATTGAAAATGCAAACTGTAGAAACATTAGTTTATCCAATTTTTTTTAGTATTAAATGTGGCACAAAACATCTTTCCTATTCGAATTATATTTGTTTTATTGTTATTGTCGATGTTCACGTGGTGGTAGTAAATAATGATATTATTTTGATATTTTTTTTTGTTAGGATAATTCAGAGATAATATATTGGTAAGGTGATATTTCTATATAGTGTTTGGATAAAATACTTGTAATTGTAACACAGTAATTTTATCACGATGGTTAAAATATACAGTAACGGCCAGAACGAAAGTTTTCACATCAAAATTTAGCTACGGATCTTGCTATATATGGTTTGTTAATATCGATATAGGCAGATAAATTATTTTTATATTATTATTATTATTGATAGTATTATATGTCCAAATACTTAACATAAGTAAAGATGAAATATAAAAAATATAATAGTGACAAATTTATAATAAAGTATAATATTTTTTATGTAGGTTAATTAGCATAAAAGTGAGATATGTTAGTTTTCCACTAATTTTCTTTTTTTCTCATAGCATTTTCATGTTATACTCACATTTTTCTCATCTTGTTCTTATTCTTGTAACTCTTTTTTAATAAGTGAGTGTTTTTTTTTCATTTAGAGTTTTCTTCACTAATGAAATCAAAGCAAGTGTACTAATGTATTTATTGTGTTTGTTATGCCAATATCGAAGTCTTAAACTTCCTTAACAAAGAATGATGAGACGAGAGTGGTATTTGAAGCGGAGGAAGCGAAGTAGGGGGTGAATGACAATGACAATGAGTATGAAGCTAGGGTAAAACATGTTGCTTATAAAGAGACACACAATGGAGGTGAGGATGTAGATAAGGGAGAGTGTGGCAACACAGATGAAGAGTTCTTGCTACTTAATCTTGAGATTTAGGGTTTTGAGGAGTGAGAAAGAGTTGATGGAATGTTTGACATAGAAAGTGAAACTCTCTATATCGGCTGTGCAATAACCGGCATAGAAACTAAGAAAATTTCTACATTGTTGTATTTATGCTAGTTTTAGAATCATCATAAAAAAACCTTTTTTTAACTGGCATAGAAAACCTTAGCTGCACTAATGAAAACTCAATGAGATCATTTCAAATAAATTAATGTGAACATCATTTGCAATTGTCACGTGTCAAAATTTAGGTCTGTCACACCTCAAAATATAGGTCATCTTCTACTTAGAAGGTGTGTTAAAATGAGAGATTTCTAAGATATAAAATGACTTAGATTTTGATACGTGACATTTTAAAACGATGCTAAAAACAATTTAACATAAGAGATCACGTTAAATATTTTTAAAAATAAAGATTCAATTGAGTAAAAAATAAATATAAAGACCAAAACAAATAAAAAATATAAATATAAAAATTAAATTTTGAAAGAGCATAAATGTTAACAAATATCAATCATCACATCCTTGATATTGTTTGTTTTGAAACCTAGAACTCTTATCACAATTTTGTCCTTAAAGACACTTTAGAGGGTTGGAGGAGGAAGATGTATTTAAATTGCCTTTGACCTCAATATATAAGCAATGTGAGATTATTGATTGTACTAGAACAAGTCCCCCAATCGAGGTTTAAGGGAACGATGTTCGTCTTTGAAATTACTTTTTCATTTCTCCAATTGACGATTAAGAGAGCAACACTAATGTTCTTAACATCGACTCATAAACAATGTGAGACCATTAGGAATACTGGAACAAATCTCTTAATTAAAGTTTAAGGAGAATAAGAGTTTGTCTTTAGAACTATTTTTCCATTACTCCTAATTGATGGTTAATGACGCCTAAGAAAGTTAAAAGAAAAAATATATATTTAAAACTATCCTTAGCCTAGGATGGGAGATTATTAGTTATATTGAAGCAAATTACAGTTTACTGGACAAATTACAAACCAAATATATAAAAATACATATAAACTTGTTGAAATCATTTATTTCATTCATATAAAATATGCAACCCAGTAAAGTTACACATACATAAACAGTAAAGTTACACATACATGAACAAGAAAAACATGAATTATTCGAAAAAGAACGTTATTAAAATCTAAAATTTGATATAATCAAATTACCTAATTCATTACCATCTTTATCTCGTGATCTTTAATCAAAGAAATTACTTGAAATAAAAGTAAGAAGAGACTTTATATTTTAGAAAAGTAAAATAAAAAAAATTATTTTACATTAAATAACTTTTTATAATAAATATTATCGTTTATTAACTTAAACTTTCTCACCAATATATTAATAGGTAGTATTAGTTAATATTATTATTTGTCAAGATTTTTTATAAATATTATCCATACATTTTTTATTGATTTTTCATACAAGATAATATGATTATTTAACGTACCCGTATACCAATTAAAGTGATAAAAAGTAATGCATGAGGTTTGGGGTGTAATAGTATCCGAGCTAAAGGTAAACTATGATGCATCGTCCTATCACTAAACTTCACTTAATAGATACGCAACGCTTGTCACATCACAAATAATGAGAATTTAGTTTAATTATATAACTTAGAATCCATTTTTTTTCTCTATTTTTTAATCAAATTGTATATTTAAATTACTGTTTACGCTTAACAAAACTCATACTTTTCACACAAAAAAAAACAAACATGAAAGTTAGAAAAAACATAAAAACATTTTATACCAAATATATTTATAAAGTTTAAGCAAACAAAATAATTATTTTGTTTTAATACCAGACCATGTTGTGAACGCAGGAATAGAACTAGTTTGGAGGTAGTTTTTTCCTCACCACCATAAATTTTCTCCTGCACTCCTATATGAAAATATTCACTTTTATCATTTCGCAATGTGAAAGTTAAAAATGGTTTTTAAAAATTGAAGAGAACTAAGAAAAATATAACTTCCGAAAGTTATTTAGTTTTCAAATTATATAAATCAAAAGCTATTTTTTATTTATTTTCGATTGCAATTGGAATTTTTTCTTAAGAAAAAACTGACTTCTAAATTATATAATTCGGGAGTTTTTTTAAACTTATGAAGTGTATGATTCGAACAAAAGTCAACTTTAACTTTCAGAAATAAATTTTAAATTATACAGTTTAAAAATAACAAAAATATAATTTTATATATCGGGGTGCAAAAGAAATTTTTTTGAGATGCAAGAAACTGCTTTAATTCAGGAGGGTTACTCCCTACACCACCTCACATTACTCTCTCCACCACAACATTTTTTTAAAATTTTAAAACCTTTTTATATTTTAAAATATTCTATACTCCCACACTTATTCTTCAACAAATGTCAACGTTAAAGAAAAAATACTTTAACGGATATGTTACATTTGTAGCTACATCCATTCAAGTTTTTTTTTTTTAATTTTTCGTTTTAATTTTATTTTTTTATATATTTAGTTAAACAAATGTGTGACCTATCTGTTAAGTCTTTTAGTTTTAGTTTATTAATATATTATATTTTAAATTAATACATAAATATTATTTTAATTTTATTTTAAATTTATTATATAATTATATATAAATTAATTTTATTTTATTAATAAAAATTATTATTAATTTAATTAATTATTATAATAAGTAAATATTATAAATAAAACGGATGTAGAATGTGACCTCGTAAGCTTTTTTTTTAGTTTATTAATTTATTATTTTAAATTAATAATAAATATTATTTAATTTAATTTTAAATTTATTATATAATTATATATAAATTAATTTTATTTTATTTAATAAATAATTATTATTAATTTAATTTATATTTATTATTTAATTAATTATTATAATATATAAATATTTTACTGAAACGTACGTGCTCACGTAAGTTTTTTTCTTTTTTAATTTATGTATTTTAAATTATATCTACTATTATTTAATTTAATTTTAATTTATTATATAATTATATATAAATTAATTTTATTTTATTTAATAAAATATTATTATTAATTTAATTTATATTATTATTTAATTAATTATTATAATATAAATATTTTAAATGAAACAATATGTGACATCTGTAAACTTTTTTCTTTTTTAGTTTATTCATTTATATATTTTAAATTAACATAAACATATTATTTATTTAATTTTAAATTTATATATAATTGTATATAAATTAATTTTATTTTATTAATAAAATATAATTATTAATTTAATTTATATATTATTTAATTCATTATTATAATATATAAATATTATAAATTAAACAGATGTGCCACATGTGACCACATCCTCTGTAGGTCTTTTTTAATTTATTAATTTATATATTTAATTAAAATGTAATATTTAAAAAATTAAAAAAAAAATACTTCAACAGATGTGATATATCCGTTGAATATAATTAATTAAAAATTTGGATATGAAGTGGTGAATTGGATGTTGATATCTATTTTATATCAAGGATAAGTTAGATATAAGATGGTAGAAGAGTATTCCGTGATAGTAGAGGGAGCAACACTCTTAGTTAAGCCATTGTATTATCTACATCATAATAGACCCAATTCAAATTTCTAAGCAAGAATGGACCATTGTTTTGTTTTAGCTTGAAAGGTTTAAATATGTCATGAAACTCAAACAAAAATACATATTTAGATCTAGCCGAGAGAACTCAAAATACTTTTATTCTTCAAACACTAATTTATTTTCTTTATATTTTTATATTAAAATTTGAAAAAAATGAACATGGAAATTCGAAAAATCTTTCTCAAATTTTATTGAGACATAGTTGTCATTGTTTTTCGTAAAATACTAGGTTTTTTTGTAATATTGGTAAAACTGAGTTTTGAGAAAACAAAGGAAGCATCTATGTGTGAGCCACATTCATCACATTTTGTAACAGTAACGAATCCTTTAAAAAGAAAGAGAAATATCTGTAATATGAAAAGAAAGTTGGAACATCTAGCACATGAATTAAGGAAAAATGGGTAGCATTAGTCAACGTAACGTCGTAACGACGTGCATAAACGTTTGTGGGAAGAAAACAAAGTTCAATTATGTTTGGCAAATGTCAATGTCTGCCATGAATCGTGATCATGACTTGCTTAGCAGTTATGCATAGATAGCTTCTTATGTATTCAGATCGAATTGCTGCATTACCGACATTCTTATATTTTAATATTTTCATTCTTTTTTTTTATGAATATCTACTTTACCACCAACCCACCCACATGGTTAACGCTAGCACAATTAATGAAGACAACTTTCCTCCTATGAATATGATATTCTGCAATCCATCGTCAGCTTCATTCTTATTCATAAATATGATGTTGTGCAATCTTCATTTAAGCCACATAATTAAAATCCTTTTTAAGTTTTACCAAATTTATGTAAATGATTTAGTTGGGTTAATTTGCTCTCAATTTTATAGTCATAAGTTGGTATAAATCTTCAATATCAGAATGCTGTTGGTCTTGGTTTTCCTGCAAATTATACCGAAAATTTTGGTTCTTCTTCCACTCGTTGACCTTATTCAACCAATGAAAAAGTTTTTGTTGAATCTCAAAAGCTAGGGTTGAAGACTGTGCTTTCGTTAAACAAGCATATGTGATTGATTGACTTGTTTATTTGTTTGATGGAAAACATATTTGCAAATAGATCTTCCAAGTAGGTAATTTTCCATTCTTATATTTATGTCTGTTTAACACCATCGAGTAAGGTATTCATGCATATTATATTTAAGTATCACAATTTGATAATATTTTTATTTTTTTTTTCAAGTTGATTTTTGTTTCACTTTGTCATCAACTAGCATAAAAGAGCATTACTGTTCATATTTTATCTCTCATCCGTTTCCATATATCTATAATAGGATAACGTGTTTTTCTAAAAGAATAAACAGAAATAGTGCAATTCTAATAAGAAACTACTAATTTGAATGACTCAAGATTTTTATCAAAATGAGCAAGTGGTCTTTTGAAAGTATAACTTGGTCACGAAAAAGCTTTTGTTCAATTGATAATTTTAATTTTTTTTATTTACTGAAATTTCGTTATTTAAGTGATAACTTTATATTTTTCTAGAAATGAAATCAAATTTTTGTATTGTAGTTTTTATAAATTCTTTATTTCAAATTTACACTCAGATGCTAATGCAAGTGTGAATGTTTTTCCTGTTAATTATATTGTATCTCTTATATGTTTTATAATTATGGAGTTTCATTAAACTGATTATTGACCACAACGAAGATAAAAGAGAAAAAACATCTACGACCACGTGTTATTATCAAAAGCGAATTGTAATATTAAATGATTGACATTATAGATTAATTCATGAAAATAAGTTATTTGATACAATAATTATTTTCATGGAAATACATATAGATGATGCAATTATCTATCAATTATATACAATTATATACATGAGAAAACATAATTCTAGATAAATTCCCAAAATACCCATTGCACATAATTGATACTTGTTCTAAACAATGGTTCTTTGGGTAATTTTTATCTATGCTGATTTGATAGTTCACCGCTTTTAAAACATTGGAACGCAACACTGATTTAACAATACTGTAGGAACTCAACCCAAAAAGTTTGGTTGGGAGGAGCTCGACGTGTATGAGCTCAACTTGGAGAGCTCGGCCTAGAGGATCTTAGTCTAGAAGAGCTCAGTTAAAGGAGCTCGACTTAGAGAGTTCGCCTCAAGGAAGTCAAACTAGAGAGCTCAACTAGAGGAGGTCGACCTATTGAAGCTCAAGCTATAGTAAGGAGGAAGTCAGCTTGAAGAACTCAG
This sequence comes from Vigna umbellata, assembly GCF_029865625.1. Classification (NCBI taxonomy): domain Eukaryota; kingdom Viridiplantae; phylum Streptophyta; class Magnoliopsida; order Fabales; family Fabaceae; genus Vigna; species Vigna umbellata. The sequence continues at coordinate 35,694,262 of NC_142173.1, read as the reverse complement.
ATTGAGAGAGGTCAACATGGAAAGCTACACTTAGAGGAGCTCGACGTGGAGAAGGTTGACCTATAAGAGGTAAACTTGGAGAGCTTAACCTAGAGGAGGTCGGCCTAAAGGAAGTTGACCTCGAGAGATTGGCTTGGAAAAGGTCAGCTTGTAGAAGGTTGACCTAAAGAGCTTGACTTGTAGGGGTCGGCCTATTGGAGCTTGACCTATAGGATCTCGGCCTGAACAACTCGGTCAATAGGAGCTTGGCATGGAGGAGCTCAAACTCAGCCTCTACAAGGTTAGCCTTGAGAAAGCCGACCTAAAGAGCTCGACCTATAAGAGGTCAACCTGGAGAGCTCGAGTTGGGGGAAGGTCAGCCTATTGAAGCTCAATCTATAAGACCTCAACCTAGATAGCTCATCATGCATGAAGTTAACCTAAAAAGCTCGGCCTTAAGAAGGTCAGATAGTAGAGCTTGGCTTGTAGGAGCTCGGTCAATAGGAGCTCGACCTTAAGGAAGGTCAGCCTGTAAAAGATTAGCAGGTAAAAGGTCAGCCGGTAGAAGGTTGGCCTGGAGGAGGTCAGCCTGTAGGAACTTAGTTTGAATAGCTCGACCTGTAGAAGCTTAGACTGTAAGAGTTTGGCCTCTACAAGCTCAACCTTGAGGACTAAAGAAGTTGGCTTGGAAGAGGTCAGCCTATAGAGCTTGACCTAAAGGAAGTCAGCTTGGAGAGCTCAGCCTAAATGAGGTTATCTTATTGCAGCTCAGCTTGTAGGACCTCATCCTGGAGGAAGTCGACCTAGAGAGCTCAGCCTGGAGGAGGTCGACCTAGAAGAGCTCGACTTGTAGGAGCTCGGCCTGTAAGAGCTCAGCCTGTACAAACACGGCCTATAGGATCTCGACCTATAGGGACTCAGACTATAGGAGCTCGGCCTGGAGAAGGTCGACATGTTGGTGGTCAGTCATTTCCAAAATACTCATTGTACTTGATTGATAGTTCACTGCTTTTAAAAAATTGGAACGCAACACTTCAATTTCATTCTCTTAAATACCCATTGATTTAACAAGTTGTCAGTTCACTAATTTGATAGCTCGCATCTCATCTTAACTTGATGACAATCCTCTCCTTGTTGAGCCCGATATTAAATTCGATGGACTAGTTGACTAGGCTGGCTTGATAGTCATGTTGAAAGGCTGATAGGATGATCAATTTAGCATGATGATTGGGTGGGTTAACCTGGCCATGCTAACTAAGATAGTGAAAATGACTAAGATAGGCGAGGTGGACGAGTTAACAAGATGGCTTGGATGGACTGGTTGGCCAACCTGACCTTAATGACTCGGATATACTAGAGGAACTACATGGACGGACTGGCTCGATGGCCATGCAAATGAGCTAACATGATGGTTGATCTTGCATTATGTCGGGTTGGTCGGGCTGGCTAGATTGGTTGGGATGGTCAGGGTGAATGGGTTGATGAGATGGCTTGGATGGACTGGTTGGGCGACTTGGCCTGGGTAGGTGGGATAGACTGGATGGACTGGCTAGTCGGGCTTCCTTGATGGTCGTGTAAAAGGGCTGGTTGATCTTACCTATGTGTTCGGGATTAACAAGATGTACTACCTGGTTAGGATGGTCGTGTTGACTGACAATGGGATGTTCGATCTGGAGTGATGGCCAAGATGGTCGAGTTGACTGGACTCTATAAGCTCAACCTATATAAGCTCGACTTGGAGGAAGTAAGCTTAAAAAGCTCGACTTGGAGGAGGTTGACCAGTAGGAGCTCGACTTGTTCTCAACTTAAAAGAGCTTGGTTTAGAGGAGCTAGGCCTAAAGGAACTTAACCTATAAGAGCTTAACTTAGATGAGATCGATATGGAAGAGCTCAGATTGTCGAAGCGTGGCATATACAAGCTCGACCTGAAGAGAGTCAGCTTGAAAATAATTAGCCTGAATGAAAATGGTCTGTTTGGACTACCTCAATGACAACTCTCCAAATTTGCATTCTTTTTTGTATTTAGAAGTCCTTGTTAGTGTATTTTTTGTTTCTAATTGTCTAAAATTAAGATAGTTTAAAATTGTAGTTTTATAAAATTATAGTTAAAATTAGGTTTTTAGGAGTATTTTGTAAATTTTTTAAATAATTAGAAAAGTAATATTTTTTTAGAAAATCTTTTGGTAAAAATTCTTTTCTTTCATTTGATTTTATTTTCTTTCTTTAATTTTGATTTTTTTTTCTTTTGTGCAGAATAGGCCTTATAAATTGGGCTGAAGTGTGCTGATTAGATAATTGGGCCATTGACCCAGCTAGGCTGTTTGAATTAAACTGGCCGCTAGCAGGATTGGGTTTCAATTAAATGAAACGCAGCGTTTTGGGGTTAGAGAGGCCTGACTGAACTTAAGAGAGACGGCGTCGTCTTGTTTTGGGTTGGACCTTAAGCCGAATTAGTGAAACTGTGCGTTTCAGTGGCAGCAACTGCCTTAGAGGGTCTTCACCTTATGCATTCATTTGGCAGAAAGGGAGAAATTCACTTGAGAGGAAAACAAACACCCACGAGCTAGGGCTTGGAGAGAATGCAAGAAAGAGAGAAGATGAAGTCACGACCCTTGAAGTCACGACCCTGCCCTGCAAAGAAGTTGACCAGTGAAAATGAAGAAGATGACTTGGACCGAAGAAGGAGCTGCCCGGAGCTGAACGACAAAGATGGAAGCTAATCAGAGGGCTTAAATAGAAGGATGAACAGTGGCTGTCGATTATGAAGCTTCTCGAGCAAGGTTCCCCTCTCCCATTTTTTTCCTTTTCCCCCTTTCTTTTCTCTTTTTGTTTTCAGACCCTATATAAAGGGGTTTCTTCCATGTAAACACAACACTTTTAGACACTAGACACTTTCAGACTACTCTACAGTTCTCCATTCTTTAGTTTAGGGTTTTATTCGCTTTTCTTATAGTAGAGATATTGTTCTTAATTCTGGATTTCACTGATGAGATTCATGGAAACGTGACAATCTGTGAGCTCCTCATTCGGTGATCTCTGGTATAGTGTTTATAATTTTCCTTTTTCATATTAATAAATTTCCATTTCGTGTTTTCCTTTTATTCTTGTTTTTGTGTTGAGATTGTTCTGTGATTTTGATTTCTGCAATGGTTTTGTTTAGAAAATTATTTGGATTTTGTATCTCTGCAATTTTATGATTCCTTTTGGAATTAAATGTCTCTGTAGTGAGCATTCTTTTTCGAGATGTCTTCTCGAGTCAGAGATGAATCCAATGCATAAAGACTCATTCGGTTTTGTGTTTCTATTCTTTTCCTTCTATTATTTCTGATATGTGTGATTTTAGTTCTGCAATTAAACTCTGTTTGAGAATTGTGAAGGAAAACATCCACATTTCTACATTTGTTTTGGATGTAATAGGACCCAGAGGTGGGCCTAGATTTTCAAGAGGTCTTCTTGAGAGATGTTAAGCTTCATAATTATCAGACTAAGTTCAATTTCAGTGTTCTATTTTTGTTTCTTGTGAAAGTGTGCATTGGTTGGAAAATTGAGTGAGAATTGTCAATTCAAGTTCTGAAATATGAACTATAAGACCCTGTGATGGGCTTACTTTTCTCGGAATGTCTTTCTGAAGAGTAATTGAGACTCTTTCTTTCAATCTATTGCATATTTGCCTCTGTTCTTTGTTTTTGCCTAATATCATTAGTTTGCTTCTTTATTTTTAGTATTTATGTTGACTTAATGTTAGAATAGTCTTAGTTTTGATTGTGATTTTATTTTTCCTTCCATTTAGGTTCTGTTATATGTTCCACTGTTCTTAGCATTCTTAGTTAGGTTTTTTCTTGTTTTCTTACATCATTTACATATTGCAGTGATAATTTTTAAGTTCTGTTAGCAGGCAGTAGTAATGTTCATTAGTTTATGATCATTTTAGTTGCATTTAATTTTCATATTAGTTTAGGACATGTTGTTGTTTCTATCTTGGGAAGTTTAGATTTCTACTTTCTTTTATTTTCCTTTTATTTCATATTCTTTCCTTAAACAGAATTTGTTTTTAATTCTTTTATTTTACATTTCATTATTTTTAATTTCCACACCTTGTCTTTTAGTAAATAATTAGGTAATAAATAAAGCAAGAATTAACCAAACACTTTAAACTTAATTACAATGAGTCCTTGGATTGATACCTAGGTTATCCCTTTACTACATTAGTGGGGAAACTTAGTTTGTTCTGATTTTAGGCGACAAAAATCAGTTTAACACTCAACCTGTAAGAGCTCAGCCTATAGAATCTCGTAGAAACTCAACTCAACGTAATAGAAATAATAATTAGGTTTAATATCTCTTTTGGTCCCTAGAAAGGGGGCCAAAGTTCAATGTGGTCCCACCTTTTTTTAGAAGTTCAATGTGATCCCACCTTTTGTAAAAAGTGTGCAATCAAGTCCTTTTTGCAAACGGCGTGAAGTTTTTAACGGAGCAGCTGACAGGGTGGACTGAGTATCATTACGTGGCTTTGTGTGGGTAAGACGTGGCAAAGAGAGGGTGATACGTGGCTGTGAGAGGGTCAATTTGGTAATATTAGTGAGGTTAGGAAATCAGAAATTAGGGTTCAGGAGTTTTAGAGAAATTGCTAATTTGGGATTGATCATCGTGGACGAAGTGCACATTCAGGATCTCAAGCGCGAATTGGAGACCACAAATCTGAAGCTCAAATTGGAAACCGCAAATCAGGTTAGGGTTTATGATATGTATTTGTTGTATATGTTATCACTGTTGTCGCTTTATAGGGGGATTAAGTAGGGGTGAAAAGTTGTCTTGTTTTGATGGTTCATAGTGGTCCCATAGATATTAGTTTAACTTAAATTAGTGGTCCCCGTTTGCATTTGCAGGGTTGGGGTAGGGATGGGTGATGACATGTTTCAGGTTGTGGTCCATCACGGTGGGACCTTGATCAAAGAAGTCCCCTTTAAGTATATGGGTGGGGAGATAGTTTATTGGGACGTAGATCCCGATAAATGGTGTTATTTTGGAGTATTAGGTTCACTTAAAGATCTGGGTTACATGGAAGTAAAAGAATTATATTACAATATCCAACATGTTTTACATAAGCTTGATGATGATAAAGGAGCCATGAACATGATGAAGGTGGCTAATTATTTGGGGAAAGTGAACCTGTATGTTGTGCATGGGGTGGACGAACCAGCTATTGTAGAAAATGATGACAATGAGATTTTGTACGTATGTGAAGGTCCAGCAGACAGTGGTGAGGGTAGTGACGTTGGAGGAGAAGCACATGTTGAGGGTGACAATGAGGATGGTGAGAATGAAAATGTCTGGGAGGAAGACAAGGAGGATGCAGAAGATGTTGAGGTTGAGAATGAGGGATTAGTGGAAGTGCACATTGAGGATGGAAGGGAGGATGGAAGGGAGGTTGAAAGTGAAGAAGAATTGGAAGTGGACATTGAGGAGGGAGGGGAGGTTCGTACTGAACAAGAGGTGGAAGTTGACATTGAGGATGGAGGGGAGGTTCCTACTGAACAAGAAGTGGAAGTTGACATTGAGGATGGAGGGGAGGTTCATACTGCACAAGAATTGGAAGCAGACATTGAGGATGGAGGGGAGGTTCATAGTGAACAAGAATTGGAAGAAAACATTGAGGATGGAGGGGACAGTGATGATGAACCTGGAATGGATGATCTCAGTGGTGATGAGTATGTGGATGCAGACAATGATGAAGAAACCCAACAACAATGCAGGGGTTTGTCAGATGATGATTGGGAGTCTGATATGCTTGTAACTCCTGAAAACAGTTCAAGTGAGGAGGATTACAACGAGGATAGATTATGTATGGGTGGTTTCTCAAAATATACAAAACAGAAGTCCATGGCAGATTACAAGTGGGAAGTGGGCACCATTTTCAGTGGGAAGGAAGAGTTTAAGGATGCTATTAGAAGGTATGCTGTTCATGCTGGGAGGGATCTAAAATTTGTGAAGAATGATAAGCGTAGGGTGAGGGTGCGCTGCATGGGTGGCCAAGGGAAGTGCCCATGGGTAGCTTACTGTGGGTACTTGCCATCACGCAAAATTTGGCAATTAAGGAAGATAATTGATACTCACGGTTGTAGTAGGCAACTTAACATCAAACTAATGAATGCTCAGTGGTTGAGTGAAGAAATAGATAGGTCTTTAGTTGACAATCCTAACTTAAAGGTGAATGATATTCGTACTAAAGCATTAAGAAAATGGAATACAAATGTGTCAATATCCAAGGCACGAAGGGCAAAGTTAATTGCCACAAGACAGCTTGAAGGAGATTTCAAAGAACAGTATAAAAGGATATACGACTATGGACATGAGTTGTTGAGGTGTAACCCAGGTTCAACAGTGCAGATTAAAGTTGACTCGCATAATGGTGATACAATCTTCCAAAGAATGTATGTTTGTCTGAAAGCTTGTAAAGACAGCTTCAAAAGTTGTAGGCCCATAATATGTTTAGACGGATGTTTTTTGAAAGGTTATTACAAGGGAGAGCTTCTCACTGCTGTTGGTAGGGACCCAAACGATCAAATGCTACCACTTGCCTATGCAGTAGTAGAAGTGGAGAACAAAGACAGCTGGACATGGTTCTTGCAATTATTAATTGAAGACCTCGGTGGTAGTGAAGTATGTGGGGGGTGCACGTGGATGTCAGACCAGCAGAAGGTAAATATACACCTTATATTCAATTTTAGTTAATGCTTTGTTAAAGGATCTTGTTTTATGACTAAAATTATTTGTGCAGGGGTTGGTCCCAGCTATCCAAGAGCTTCTTCCTGGGGCAGAACAAAGATTCTGTATGAGGCACCTGTATGCAAACTTTAGAAAAAGGTTTGGTGGTCAAATTTTAAAAAACCTGATGTGGACAGCTGCCACAAGCACATATCCACAGGCTTGGGAGAGAGAGATGCTGAAAATTAAAGAAGTCAATATTGAAGCATATAAATACCTCATAGCCATTCCCCCGAGGTAACCCATTAGCCATTACATACAATTTACTGTCCCTGATGCATTGTAACCCATTTGAGTGTGCAACAGGTTTTGGTCAAGATCTCGCTTCACAGGTCAAGCAATGACTGATACACTAGATAACAACATCAGTGAAGCTTTCAACAGTGTTCTTATTCATTCAAGAGGAAAACCTATTATAACCATGATGGAGGATATCAGAGTTTATCTCATGAAAAGGTGGGCCACCAATAGAACCAAGGTGGCATCTATGGAGTTCACAATATGCCCAAAGATAAAGAAGAGACTTGAGAAGGAATGTAATCTGTCAAGATATTGGGTGCCAAGGTAATATAACTCCATTTATTTTATATACAAGTTATTTATCTACATTGTTGATGTGCTTCATTTGTTTCAGCTGGTCTGCACGAAAGATTTTTGAGGTTAGGCATACTTCTTCAGTTGGGAACAAGTTCACACTGGACCTGGACACAAAGGAGTGTAGCTGCAGAAAGTGGATGATTAGTGCCATTCCATGCTGTCATGCAATTGCAGCAATGAACTTCTCCAACGTTGATCCACAGACTTTTGTCCCCAATGTGTTCACAAGATCCACCTATGAAGAGGTCTATGCGTCCATCATTTTTCCACTCAATGGCCACCTACTATGGGAAAAGACAAATTTCAATGATGTACTACCACCACTGATCAGGAAGATGCCTGGGAGGCCAAAGAAAAAAAGGAGGTTGGAAGCATGGGAGCTAACTAAAGATCAGACTCAAATGCGTGTTGGTGGCCATAAGAAAAAATGTAGTCTTTGTCGTAACATGGGGCACAACAAGAGTAACTGCCCTTTAAAGCCCCAGCCAGTAGAAACAACACAACCATCACAGCCACCTCCAAGTTCACCAACCCCTGAACCATCACAGCCACCTCCAAGTCCCCAATCACCCCGGCCAACAAAATGCAAAGTCAGAAGAAAACGTACTTAGATGCAAAGTCAGAAGAATTGTTATTAGATATTTAAATTTTGTGGTGCTGTAATATGTACTATTTCTTACATGGTGGTGTAATACATACTTAACGTACTTACTGAACTGATTTTCTGTATTTCTTTTATGTGTCGTAATGAATGAAACTGCTTTTATGTATTTGTTTTATGTACTTGTTTTATGTATTTGTTTTATGTATTTGTTTTATGTGCCAATATTCAGCATCATATGCATTATTTGGTGACCTTGGTGAACAGTTTTAAAGCAAATGGGGGACTCATTTCAACATTTTTAAAACATCAGGGGACTGATTTCAACATTGTTAAAACATCAGGGGGACTGATTTCAACATTGTTAAAACATCAGGGGGACTGATTTCAACATTAATCACTAAAATTTACTCATTAAAATAGTCAATACGTAATACATTGAATTGCATAATTCATCTTACACCTTACAATCTAACTAAATGAACCTAGACAGAACCTGAACAAGGCACACCACAATACACACACACAAAGCTACAACTAAGATCTTCATCATTTTCTGCAAGTCCTGCACTGATTTTTCCAGCTGACTTATCCTCCTCACCATTGTGCAATCTTTTTCATCAACTTTCTCTTCAACACACCACTTGAAAAAGTTACACGAGCTGCCAATTGCAGATCCACCCTGTTATTCACCAAGTTATGGATTCTATCAACAAATGCATCATCAATTCAAAAAAACTTTAACTCAAACGGGTATAATTCAAACCTTGTAACGTGGACAACCCCAGAAATTTCTCCCAGCATTCTTCGTAGTTCTCGCCACTTTGGTTACAGCAACATCACCACAGTAACAAGTAGGGATTATCCCACCTCCTCTCACACCACAACCATGGGACCACCCAGAAGATCCTTTGCCCCAACTTCTCGAACACGATGAACACCCTTCAGAAGAAGCCATTCGTATCCCAAATTAGCAATTTCTCTAAAACTCCTGAAACCCTAACTTTTGATTTCCTAACCTCACTAATATTACCAAATTTACCCCTCACAGCCACGTATCACCCTCTCTTTGCCACGTCTTACCCACACAAAGCCACGTAATGATACTCAGTCCACCCTGTCAGCTGCTCCGTTAAAAACTTCACGCCGTTTGCAAAAAGGACTTGATTGCACACTTTTTACAAAAGGTGGGATCACATTGAACTTCTAAAAAAAGGTGGGACCACATTGAACTTTGGCCCCCTTTCTAGGGACCAAAAGAGGTATTAAACCTAATAATTACAATAATGTAATCAAATTTTCATTATATCTCATTACCTAATAATTTAACTACGGATAACTCGCGTAATTATTATATATATATATATGGGGTTTGCTAACGCGCGTACGCCTGTTTTTCAGTTGGTACATTTTAGCAATGTGTACCGGATTTTAGTAGACAAAAATACCCTTATATATAATGGATTCTAAGTTTTAAGGTTAAGGGTATTTTAATAATTTTCATTCTCAAAACTTAAAAAAAAAAAAAAACTCCAAACCCTTACTCACCTTTCTCATTCCTCTCAATCTTTTCTCTTTCATCTCTCTCACTCCAACCTTTTCTCTGTCATCCCTACTGTAACCCCAGTTGAAAAAATCAGAAACACTTACCTTTAAAAAATTTGTCTTTGTAAAGAGTTGAGTCATTGACATATTCACCTTCAGGCAAAGGTTCATTCAAGATCTCTTCAATTTCACCATCTTCACTAATCTCTCTAATTTTTGAATCATCATCTCTAAAAGAACCCTCCAGGCCAATTACCAATTCTTTCGAATGTCATTATGCTTGTCAAAATTAGATAAAATTATATACGACAAAAATTATAAAATGAAAACTCATTATAAAGTCATTTTTTGTAAGAAATTGTTTAACGAGTGTTTCTGATTTTTTCCAAGCCAATTACCAATTCCTTTGATGTCATTATGCTTCTGAAAATTAGATAAAATTAGATAAGACAAATTATAAAATAAAAATTCATTATAAAATCATTTTTTGTAAGAAATTGTTTAACAACAAGTATTTCTGATCTTTTCCAGATCAATTACCAATTCCTTTATGCTTGTGAAAATTGGATAAAATTAGATAAGACAAAAATTATAAGATGAAAACTCATTATAAAATCATTTTTTTGTAAGATTGTTTAACGGCTAGTGTTTCTGATTTTTTAATTAGGGCTAGGGATGACAGAAAAAAGATTGGAGTGAGAAAGATGAAAGAGAAAGGGATGAGAGGAATGAGAGAGGTGAATAAAGGTTTGGGGTTTTTTTTTTTAGTTTTGAGAATGAAAATTATTAAAATACCCTAACTTAAAACTTAGAATTCATGGTATATAAGGGTGTTTTTGTCTACTAAAACCCGGTACACATTGCTAAAATGTACCAACTGAAAAAAGAGCGTACGCAAGTTAACAAACCCCTACATATATATATATATATATATATATATATATATATATATATATATATATATATATATATATATATATATATATACCATGAATTCTAAGTTTTAAGGTTAAGGGTATTTTAATAACTTTCATTCTCAAAACTAAAAAAAAAAACAAGAAATCCCAAAACTCTTACTCACCTCCCTCATTCCTCTCAACCCTTTCTCTTTCATCTCTCTCACTCCAACATTTTATCTGTCATCCCTATGGTAGTCCCAACTAAAAAAATCAGAAACACTCGTCTAACCATAATCTACCTTCCTCACTTATCCAATTTGTTTCTCTCTCATCTACATACTCTCCCTCACCCACACGCAGCAACCGCGACACCGTAATTTGTTGTTTTTGCTCTGTTTGTTCATTTGTTTTCCACTTTAATAACAAAATAATTGATGATGTTGATGTTGATTTTTGATTGGAGGGTTGTGTTATATCTTTTCCTTTCTGATTATATTAAAATTAAAAAAAAATTGATATAAAGCTTATGCATAGTTAAACACACATAGAAAAATCTTCTTCTTCTTATTGGAAGCAGCAAAACATGGTTGCCACTGGTGCCACCCCAGATGGATTATTTTGGTTGGTGTATGAAGGGTGCATTTCTGGCTACGATAACTGCTTTGAACGACGTTCGTTTTTTTATCATTTAGTGAGTAGTTTACATGAAATTGAAATAATTAATTTCATGTAATACAAAATTAATAAACGATATAACACAACCCTCCAATCAACTACTAATTCTAAAATTTTAAAACGAAATTTAATAACAATCAAAAGAGAAAAGATATAACACAATCATGTAATCAAAAATCAACATCAACATCATCAATTATTTTGTTATTAAAGTGAAAAACAAATGACCAAACAGAGCAAGAGCAACAAATTGCGATGTCGCGGATTGTTGTTTGTGGGTGAGGGAGAGTATGGAGATGAGGGAGAAACAAATTGGATAAGTGAGGAAGGTAGATTAGGGTTAGACGAGTGTTTTTGATTTTTTCAATTGGGACTACCGTAGGGATGACAGAGAAAATGTTGGAGTAAAAGAGATGAAAGAGAAAGGGTTAAAAGGAATGAAGGAGGTGAGTAAGGGTTTCAGAGTTTCCTGTTTTTTTTTTAGTTTTGAGAATGAAAATTATTAAAATACCCTTAACCTTAAAACTTAGAATCAATTATATATAAGGGTATTTTTTTCTACTAAAACCTGATACATATTACTAAAATATATCAACTAAAAAAGAGCGTACACAAACTATATGTATATATATACACCGATTATTAATGATAACGTAAGTCTATAAGCTTATATTTTGTATCATTTATGTTTTGAATAGTATAATACATCACATGAGCATCACGACCCACACCACAACATAGTTATTAATATGTTCAAATGGACACAAACATCAACGACAATATGATGATGATTTTAGTCTTCAACAATAATATGTGTATTTAATAAAAAAAATGTACTTCATTTTAAATATTTATCATAATTTATTTCAACTTTTAAGATATATTAAAAAAAATAATTTAACAATCCTAATTTTTTTTTTCAAATTTCAAAATGTATCATTAGAAAAAGGTAACCACATCTTAAAAAAAAAATAAACACCTGAATATTTTTCAAAATATGAAAAATAACACTATTATAATTATAACATTTAATTTAGAAAATTCAATTTCCAAATACATAAAAATTCATAAAATACGAAACTAGAAAAAAAACTTTTGAAGTTATCACGGTGATACTAAAAACATGGTTGAAATAGTTAAGATGAGGAGGCTTAAAAAAAGTAGTTGAAATCGTTACAAACATCTACACTTAACAATGCGATGGTTTTACATTAAAGAAAAAAAGTATACCTTAGCTTAAGTGAGATGCCCTTGATATGAAAAAAAATGTAAAGTTATGTACATAAAAAACTTACTCATTCCCGTAAATTTTTTGAAAGTTTATCTAAATCTGTAATATGTAACATCCCAAAATACAGTAACACCATATAGTAGAATTAATTACATTTAATGATAAACAAATCAGTCTTAAATTAACGAAAGCAAGGGTTTAGGCTGATCGGCCTTACAAGAAGTTAAATAAGAAAAACACGCTCGACGTAAACGTACCCAACCAATGGTTAAAAAGCACAGATATAAACCGATCGACCAAATAATATAAAGGTCGATTCAAAAATTAGTACAATGAAACATCTAGTCCAAACAGCTAACCGAACGTCTACTGTTCGGCCTTCACTTCAACATCTACAAGGGTTGCTTCCTCCAAATTTTCTTCTTCCAGTGTTTCCTCGAGCAACGCCTCACCATCTGCTCACATCCACACGGATGATCATTGCATAAACAGGACGGATGTACAGAGACGATCGACAACGCAAGGAAGAGAACACAGGGTAAGCTTATTGAATTTAATTCAAGTAAAATCATTCATTTCATAGTATATCAACATATCAAATATTTCACAACATATAATTAAATCAATCCTTAACTCAAATCAATTCCTGATACTAGACTGACCGTCCGGACTGTATGAATCTGTGTAGCTACAGGCGTCCTTGCACCCGAGTGGTGTAGTAACTGTATTACACTCGACAGCTGCCACTCGAGGTTAGTCCGTTTCTTACGTCGCCCATGTTAACTTATGGACTAAGGACCTCCTGCCATTCCCACACATGAATTACTCTCCTCTACGTGAAGATGAGTATCACGGAATATCAGGATGGACCAAGCCAGCATTAGCATGCCCACAGTCATACTTTACAAAATTCCATATTCAACCATGAGTCGTTCCTCCCTGGAACGCTCGTCCAAAATTCACAACCATAGTTCACCTCATATAATGTTCATCATTTTTAATCTTTCACTTTTATTTTCATTTTTGTCTTTTTGTCTTTCAGTCCAAGTACATAAAATCACTACCTCTTTATAACGAGAACTAATGTGAGGAACGAGACCGAAGAACTTGCCCCTTTCCAAGATAAAGTAATACCGGCTTCAAGATAAATGGACGACCTATATTACAAGGCGGCTCGACACGATCGGTCGACCCAGATGGACGACCTACATTAAGAAGGGTGGTCGACACAGATGGATGATCTGTATTGACAATGGTACTCGACACTGTCGGTCGACACAGATGGATGATCTGTATTGACAATGGTACTCGACACTGTCGGTCGACACAGATGGATGATCTGTATTAACAATGGTACTTGATACTGTCGGTCGACACAGATGGATGATCTGTATTGACAATGGTACTCGACACTGTCGGTCGACACAGACGGATGATCTGTATTAACAAAGGTACTCGACACTATTCATTATGAGCTCTAAGTAGAAGACCGACACAACACATACTCAACCAGAATTCTTCCCAAATGAAAGAGTTCAACTATTTGAAAGGAGTTACTGAAAATACCGATCGGTCAAAGACCGTTTCGATATCGAACGTTCATTATCATAGAATTTCATACTTAAATTCAACTTACGGTAAACACATTTTTCAGTATAAACTTTCATACATTAATTTACTCATAACATAGCATAATCCATATTTTTCGTACATTGTCTCATCATCAAAATCATATAGTAAAGTCTAATATCATAGGTCATACTCAATAAAATTCATAGAACAGGCATCCGACACAGTGTAACTCACAGAATAGTCATGCATCACAGTATACCTCAAGAATTAAACTTAATAAGCTTCCCTTACCTTGGATCAGAAGTGAACGTCCTAACTCAAGGTGTTTGGTTCGTCTGCTAACAGTTCTCTACTCACACAGGATCACTTAATTCTTCCAACCCGATCTAACCATAAAAACCAAGAAATACTAAGAACTCAACCCTTCATGCAACCAGGATTTGGCTTTGCATGAGACAGAAAACGTTCGACGAAGAAGAGAGACTTACCAGTATCAGAACGTTGAGGTGATCGGTTCAAAACGAAGCTCACGACACCAGGAATGGTTCTACGGTTTCTGAAACGTGAACGGAGAAGAGAAAGAAGAAGTTTCAGTAGAGAGAAGGTAGAGGTTTCTAGAGAGAAGGTGAAGAATATGAAAAGTTAGAATCTGAGGAAGAAGAAGAGTGCATGCAAAGAGTGATGCGGACTTCAGAAAATTCATTTTTGTTTAAAAACCAACGTCCGTTCTCTTGCTGCCACTTGTCTTCCACTACTGATTTAGGAACATTCCATCACGACACCTGGCAGGAAGGCAGTGAGTCTGGAAGTGCGTTTTAAATGCACGGCAGAAGGGTTTTTAGGGAAATTAATGAGGATGAGACAGGGATTAATGGCGCTCGTTTTTCTAGGGTCTTACATAATATGATATTATAATTTAGTAAAAGAATATATAATATATAATTAATAACGTGTGATGGGTTTATTATATATATTTTTTTAGTTTAGACGAAAATACTCCCAACATGTAAGATCGGTTTGTTCAATTTGACGATAAATTTTTATTTATTTTAATTTTTAAAGAATAAAAGTTTTATTGAGAAACCGAATAATTAAAGGATTTATTTGAGATTCTGAAAAAAAAAAAAGAAAAAGACCTATAGAACGTTAAACCTAAATTTATTTGATTTATGACCTTTAGTTTGTATTTAAAAATTGGTATATTGAAAGACCAAATAGGTCGTACGGTAAGAAAGATGGGTATTGGTATCGGGAGGCAGAAATAAAGTGCAGAAAGCTTATCTGATGAGGCTGTGAAAGAATTGAAAGCAATTGATAAAAGAGATGGTTGGACCCAACTCACAATCTCTTATACTTTGACTCAATGTTTCTTCTGCTTCCTACCAATTAACCCTACATCTCCTCATAAACCTTTTCATTAAAACCATTCATTATTCATAGATTGGCTGTGGAGCCCCATTTGCATATAATTTTATCACTTTTTTTTCGCCTGCTCTTAGTCACTATTTATTGGTGTGCGACCAAACTAATAATATTTAATGTCCAAAACTAATTTTATAACTACTACAACTTATATCACGCCATTTGTTGCAAAACCATTAACTCATTTTGTGTTTGGATTTCAAAATATATTTAGAATAGAGTTGAGAGAAGAAAGAAGTGAACTTGATTGAATTAAGAAAAATATTATATGTGAATTTGAAATAAAAGTTTTTGAAAATTTGTGTATGATATGATATATATGAAAATTTGTGAAGAAAGATGTTAATTCCTCATATTTTCATATACAAACTAAATTATATAACTAAATTTCTCATATACTCATCACTCAACTTAAAATAAAAACAAAAATAAAATCAGGTTTCCATGTCTCAATTTTTACCTTAAAATATACAAGTTTTAAACATAACAATATATTGAAGACACTAAAAAATTTTAAATTATTCTAAGGAATCACCTTAAGTCAAGCAAAAAACCTAATTTATCTATGTAACCCATCAACTCTAATTCATTTATGTCTTTTCAGTAGTAAGAAGATTGAAATTATCAAAGTAAAAAGATCTTATATATTTTAAAACTGAAGGTGATAATTTTTTCCTTAGCAAGATAATAGAAAATTTTATAAGGAAGGATGAGTTAAGGGTTATAGAAAAGTGGAAATGAGAAATGAAAAATGAGAGAATGGGATATAAAAGTAGTTTACTTACTGTTTTAGAAAGGAAAAAATTTAATAAATTTTTTAAATATATATTGATACCCTCTTCTTTTATTTTAACCTCCCTTCCTTTCCTAGTACCTTTTAATTCAATTTATCTTTTATTCCACCAACAAGTAAAAATATATGTTATGTATGCTTTGTACATGTCTTAGAGCTCATTACTCTCACTCCTTTAACTTCCTTATCCAACTACACTTAAATCTAAAATAAATTCATATATATATATATATATATATATATATATATATATATATATATATATATATATATAACTAAAGAAGTTTTAACATAAATTTAATTTACTTTTAGAAATTATTTTACACACCCATTTAATCACAAAGAAATAATTTTATTATGAATTGGATTATTAATTTAGTTTCTAAAATTATAATAGTTATTATAAATTGCATACAATCAATTAATGTAGTGATTTAGTGGATTTGTTATTTAAAAAAAAAGGACATATCAAATATTCAAATGATAATAGTTCCAATAAAAATAAAGGAGATTTGAGTCTAATAGAGATGATCTATTATTAACATAGATGGTTAAAATATAATGAAGGACACATTACACATATTAACTGTTATTAACACTCAATATTGTAATGTTTAAGTAAACATATAAAAGTGAAAGTTGAAAATGAGTAAATTGAAACATACTTGATGCTTAAATTGTCCTTATAATTTTGATTTAGACTTAATTAATTTTGATTTAGACTTAATTAATTTTGATTTAGACTTAAATAGTGATTATGGGGTCAAACAGCATGTGGGTGATACAAAGTCAATTAGTTTTCATGTTTGATGTGTGAAGTTGCAAGACAATTCACATGAATAATAAACATGTGTCATGTGAGTTAGTTGGTGCATAAGTGGTCTAAGATTACACACTTGATTCATTATTCATCGAGTGATGCCAAAGAACACGTAAAACAATGGTTGTCATGACATAGTAATAAGAATTATTGACACATTATATAATTCGTTTTACTCCTGTTAATTTTACATTAGTCTTTTAATCTATATATATATATATATATATAATATATATATATATATATATATATTGGATTCTTTTTTGGAGGTATGAGGTATCATGAACTCCCAAACATTTAAAATTCTTTAATATGTATGATGAGAATTTATAAAATAAAATTATATAAATTTTTAATTTTTGAAAAAATTTAATAAGATTTTTTTCTTTGAATTTACTTATTATTTGGGTTCACTTATTACTCTCTTTTATGTGTTTTTTCTCTTTGATTAAAAAAAACACTTAAAACAAATTTATTATTTTTCTGTTATTTTTTATATTTTTATTCTATTACTGAATGAAAAAATATATCTGACTATTAGATCCATGAACTTAGATTGATTCACAAATAAACAAAATCATAATTTTACTACATTTATGAATTGTTTTTACAAAAGGTAAACTTTTCTATTCATAGGAACAAACGAATATAAGTGGTTTCCAAAAAGAGTGGGAAAAGCTAGTCTTGAAAATTAAATTTTAGAGTCAAAAGAGCATATAACAAGTGCAACTTCCTTACTCTCATGTTACAAAATTGACAAATGTAACAAATCGTACAAATAATAAAGTAGATAACTCTAGATATCATTTTTTTCACAAAGACTTACATTATTCAGAAAAAATATGTTTATTCCTTAATTAAGACTAATAACTTTTAAAAGAATAAAAATTGTTGATGTGTGTGAAATAAATCTAAAACTGAGAAAGTAATAAAATTTATGAAATTACTATATGATAAAAACTTCATTCAAAGTTAGATTTCATGCATCTAATCAATATGAAAAACATTAAACAATATACTTCTAATTCTTACTTTAACATTCGCACCACATGTAGCAAGTCTTAATGTCTCTAGAATAAGTCTCTATCGTAATTGTCTTAATAATAAGAGTTAGTTTCCTATGCTCCAAGAATGTGTGTTTTTATTGAGATCAAGCCTCTTATTTGTAGGATCTAGGTAAAAGTAACCAAATCTAGTAACAACTTATTTTATTGAGATATTCTTCAATCTTCAAGGATTTTCATTTATCTGACTTTTGTAATTGAAGTAACCTAATATGTTGATAACTGATTTTATTAAGATATTATTCAATCTTCAGTGATTCTCATTTATTTGATTTTTATAATTGAAACAACCCAATTTGTTGATTTTGCTTATATATTCTTCAATTTTCAGTGATTTTCATTCATATGCACAATATTTTCACAAATAAAGCCAAATATTTGTATTTTCCAATTTATTGACTAAAATATTAATCATTTAAAAAGTAATAATAAAAATACCAATAAAAGATATAAATAAAATAAAAACAATCACAATGTCAATTATCAAAATAGCCTAAACTTAAACATTTTTATGTTCTCATGAAAGCTTAAAATTATAGAATTTAGAAAAACTCATGTCAACCTATCCGAATAACTTAAGTGTAAATGATTTTTCAATCCAAATTATACAAACATAAAATTACACTTGTAACTCCAAAACTCAAGATAAGATGACATGGTTTTCGTTTTATCACTTCAATCCCTGTAATAGTATAAAAGATAATAACATGACTATTGAATTTAAAATTAGCTCACAAGAATTAATATTTCACTCTACACAAAGTGTATATCAATGATCCCTCATTAACAACATGTTATAAAATCACTTCATCAACTTTTGTCCATCATCTAAATTATACAATTCACACATTTGATAAGATCAAAAGGTTTTTCATAAGTTGTAATGAGGCTAGGCTAAAAGAAATATGATTTTTTAGGAATTCAAAAACACCATTAAACCGAAGAGAACAATCAAATGTAAATAATTCCTGCAATTTTGGGTATTTTATACATAATAATTTTCCCAAAATATCCTTCTCATAATACAACCCTTTTTCTTAACATATATTTTGTTGGCTCTTTTTCTTTTTATGAAAAAAAAAATTATGAAATTATCCAAAGTCAAATTTTTTACATACCTCAAACTTATTCAATCTTATACTATGGTAAAGTGTTTATGTCATATTCCAAACTAGTATGATCTCAAACAAAGAGTCTTAGGTTAGGTCTTCACATCCTTTATAGCCCATGTTAACTTCAACTTGGGTTTATTATGCTCAAAGGAGACCTAGTCTTCTTGGATTATCCTAGTAATTGCTTTTGTTGTAGGTCCCTTAGATACAAGTATGTCATTAGTTGGGACTAATTCAAGTTAATTTTCAACTAGGACTGACTGTGGTTGACCTTCGATCGATCTTTGGCCGGGTATACTCAATCGATCTTTGACCTGGGCAACTCGATTGATCTTCAGTCTGGTTGATCTTTGGTTGGGATTGATTTGAGTCGATCTTTGGATGGACCGACTCGAATCGATCTTTGGTCAAGGTCGATTTAGGTTGACCATCGGTGAGGACTGTCTCGGTTAATCTTTAATCGGGACAACTCGTGCAAACCTTTGGCTTACTTTTTTACCGTCTTAGTTCTACTTAGATATACCTTGATTTTATATTTTAAATATTAAAAAAAAATCCAATCCAAATCCAATTAAGTGAATTGAGATTTAGATTTTTGAAATAAAGAATTGATCTATTTCAAATTCATTTAAGTGGACTAGATTTAAAATTAAAAAATATAGATTTAAATTTGAGAAAAATATATTAAATTGGATCTCAAATTTTAAATATTTTTACCTATTTTATAATATGTTGTATGTTCTTTTTTTTCATTTTTTTAAAGTTTTTTTTTTCTTCCATGTTTTCGCTCTTTTCACATTTTTTTAATTTAAGCTATATTTTATGTTTTGGGAATATAGTGAAGCACTCTTCTTTAATGAGATGATATTTTTCAATGTGATGACATATAATATTTTTATTAGCAAGTTAAATTTCATGTTCTTTTCTTATCTAAGCATGTCTTATCTTATCTGGAAAATTATTTAAAAATGTGTTTTTAATAATTATTTATCAAAGGTTAAATCATATAATCACGTGAGCAAATTATGAAATAATCAATCTTAAACTCTTATAATTAGAACTGATTATTTGTGTTTGGATCACTTATATACATCACAAATTATTAATTTTGGTCTAATGATAAAAGTTAAAAAGAGGATAAGAGAAACTGTGACTTCAATTCCTCTACTAATATTTGAAAAATAAATATTGATTCAAAAACTTGAAAAAATTTAGAAAAAAAAATAGAGATAATAGACTGCTAATATTCAAAAATATATAAATAATAATTTATAATATAGACTTTTAGTTTGACTCTTCAAAAAGTAATCTTAAACTATTATATCTCAATTATTTCTTTTTTCTTTCAAAGCATTAAATAAATTATTTCTTACTTTCTAGATTAAATATGTTTTTATCCTTAACATTTAGTGAAAATTAAAATTAGTCTCTTTTCTAAATTTTGGACTAATTTAATCTCCAAACTTTAAAAATATGTGATTAAATTCACACATTTCTAAAGTTTGAAGACTTAGGTCAAAGTTTTGAAGAGAAACTAATTCTAATTTTCACTTAAAATTAAGGGATAAAAGCATATTTAACCTAGTTGCTTTTCATATTTTGCACTCAACTTTACCACAACCCAATATATAAAAATGGGATAAAACATGAATTTTACATAGGATAAAACATGAATTATCTAATTTGTTTTGCATTGAGATAATTTCTTTAATATATTTGTTTACATTTATACTATTTCAAAAACTAATTTATATTCCTGTCCTTTCACTACTTTCCTTTATTTCTCTAATAAAAGGATAGAGTAATTGATACTTTTGTTGAAATAGTTTGTGCATTTAAGTTAGGGAACGAAAGTGGGTCCAACGCACACTATCCATTTATGCTTTTGCAGGGAATACTAGATCCGAGACCTCGCCGCTGAGAGCGTCTCTATGCTGCGGAAAAACCATAAACCACCGACACCACCTTGTATTCGTCACCGTCTCATCTATCGCCACGTGTAACCCATTTATCAGTCAAGGGCGGGGTGATTAGAATATAACCATCAAACCGCGTTGTTCTCCTCTTCATCATCCCAAACAACCTCACCCATCCTACTCTTCACACTTCCCGTAATCACGTTACTCACTTCATCTCATCCATTTTTTTTTGCCACTCTTCTTTTTCTAACGCTCATAAACTTTCGCATACTATTACCTAAAAACTTGTTTTTATCTATTTTCATTTCAAATACATATTCAAAATAATTAAATAGTAATTTAATATATTAAATAAATCAAATGATAATTGCAAAAGAGATCAAGCAATACAAGCAAACGAAGATAATGGTAAAAAAAAAATAATATCAAAATCATATAATTATCATATATCACATTTCATACATCATTAAACAAATATCTTAATCATGAATTTAGACCTAACCATTCGATTATAAATATAAATGTTGAGGCTAGTCATGCACGTGACATTTATTGTTTCGCAGAGTCATCACTAATAAGTTTCATCCTACCACATAAAAGGTTAGTCTGTTTCGCATCTTAGGCCATACTGGAGCACCTAGACTAGGATCTCCTCCTACTCCCACCACATGCATCACTTCTTTTTAATTAAGAATGAATAATCATTAAAGTGTCAGCATAACCTCAAAAACTGAACTTCCTATATTCATACACAACTTGGAACATCCACTTAGAATTTCTTCTTAGAAACTCTCATTCAATCTCACATTGATACATACCTTAACATCATTCATAATATTTATTAACATTTAATAAAACATATTAAACAAGTCATAAAGTATCTATCCACTAGTGCAAAATTTGCCTTTCACGTCACCCAATAGATGTCCGTCCACGAAAACACCAACATAAATAATTGACCGATGACATTTTCGTAAATAAGTTTGACTGTAAACGTCCGTTGTGGAGGGGCCCCGACGTGTATAATATTATAGACGTCGGGGCCACTCCAACGGACGTTTAAGAGGCTGAAGCAATTAACTCTTCAACTATCCCGTCAGCCTCTTAAATGTCCGTTGTGGAGGGGCCCCTCAAAAAAAATTCTTAAGGTGGATGTACCCAGTTGAAAGATACATGAAGATCTTAAAGGGATATGTCAAGAATCAGTATAGACCAGAAGCTTCAATCATAGAGCGATACATTGCAGAGGAAGCCATTGAATTTTGTTCAAGTTATATGCCATCTTGTGAACCAGTGGGTCTTCCCAAGAGCAGACATGAAGGAAAATGTGAAGGTAAGGGTGTTCGAGGTGTAAGAATTCAAAGTGTTAGCAGAAAAGAAGCTGACCAGGCTCATTTGTACGTCTTAAACAACACTGTTGATGTGATTCCTTACATTTCTGACCACGTTAATGAAATAAAGGCAACAAACCCAAGAATGAGTGAAAAATGGCATCTTAGTGAACATGTGAAAACCTTCTTACAATGGTTTAAGAAAAAGATTTATGCGACTCCACATGTTTCTGAAAGTTTATTGAGGTTATCTCGTGGACCGAACGCAGATGTCATTACATATGGTGGGTACTATATAAACAATATTTCTTTTGAGACAAAGGTAGAAGATGACAAAAGTAGAGTTCAAAATAGTGGCGTCACACTACAAGCTAAGGTTGTCCACTTTGCTAGTTCTAAAGAAAAAAATCCAATCACAGCATCCATGAGTTATTTTGGAATAATACAAGAAATATGGGAAGTTGATTATGTCACTTTTAGAGTCCCAGTTTTCAAGTGTAAATGGGTTGATATAAATTATGGTGTCATGACAGATGACTTTGGTTTCACATTGGTAGACTTGAACAAGATGAATTACACTGATGAACCATTTATCATGGCTAGTCAAGCAAGACAAATATTTTACGTAAATGATCCAGCGAATAAAAAATGGTCAGTGGTTTTATAAGGAAAAAACATGCATGGACATGATGATGACGATTCTCTTCATATACTTGAGACAACATCTGTTGCATCTATACCCATTGAAGACCCAGTTGATGACGTTGTCGATGTCATCCAAGCAATTCGTAGTGATCACAATGAAGGGATTTGGGAGAAAACAATATCTTAATAGGTTGTGATATTTTTTGTATTGACTTTATATTTATGTTCATCATAATTGAATTATTACTAACATTGTACAATTTTTCAGGTATGTTGGCCTTAGACTCAGGATCAGGACAGACTAGAAGTCGTCGAGGCATCACACGATTGGCAGATGTGACATCCGGACGCGTTGATGGGCAGAGGAGACATGTTAACATTGACCCCATATCAGGTTAGGCATCAGGGCTAAATGCTGATAGGTTTAGGAGTTATCTGGGTAAGTTAGCAAAAAGCCATGTCTCTATCCTTCATGCAACTTGGGATGACGTCCCAGAGGTCGACAAGAACCTCTTATGGCAAGATATTCAGGTATGTTTACTTACAACACTGTTGATATACTTATTTCTTTAATCTTTTCAAATCAATAACATGTGTTTTGTTTTAAACAGCAACATTATGATATTCCAAACACAATACAAATTAGAAAGAAAGTGTTAGCGCATATAGCGATAAGATGGAGGGATTTGAAGACAAGGCTGACACGACTATATGTCTTTGGAGACAGACAACATGAAAATTCATGTCAGCAATATACCTTCACAGAGGAGGAGTGGATACAGTTTCATGCATCTAGAGAATCTGAGGAATGGAAAGTTTATTTCTTAACATCTGAAAAGTCTTTCATTGAGTTCTTTTGATTTTACACTTATTTATATACATGGTTTCACAGGGTAAAAGGTTAGCAGCCCAAGAAAGACAACGGCTAAACGATGCACCACACTTGTTATCACGAGGTGGTTATGCAAAACTGGAAAAAAAATTAGAAAGTCTAGAGCGGATGCCTTGGGACTTGAGTCGTCGAACTTAGCACCTGAACCTGCTAAGTACGAGCTGTGGAAGGCTGCTCAGACTAAATCTGATGGGAACATGACATCTTCCTCAGCTGCCTTGATCTCACAAAGAATTGTAAGTTCAAATTCTAAACATTGTTTGATTGTGTATCTATCACAACATGTCTTCTAAGTAACTTGGTTTTTTTATGTGCATGATGAGTTGGTTGAGCAGCAGACTCAGGGAACATTTGTTGGCCAAGGTAGGGACGACATTCTAACAACGGCCATTGGAAAGCCGAGCACCCATGACGTGTACGTGGAGTTCCTGGGACGATTGGTCTTCGTGACTACTTTGGCCCTACACAGAAAACCACTCAATCAATGAGTCAGGAGGCACTAAGGCAGTTGGATCTTCAATGGGAGGAAAGACTCAACCAAAGCATGAGATCAATGGAGCAACGATTCATGAAGCAGCTACAAGAACAAAAAGAAATACAAAGAGCACTTGAAGAGAAGCTGCATTCCATGACGCAGGGCAACACGGGGCCCGCTGAAACTCCCACACCACCTCGTGTCAGCACTAGAGGATCATGCTCTGCTGTAGAACCTAATCAGTATAGCGGTCAATATGAGTTGTTAGTTGATGGGGATCCCCCACGCATTGTGGCTGTCAGACGAGTGCTTGAGGGAGGGCAGACTATTCATGGTGTTCTCATATTACCCCACCACGTGTGTGTGACGATTGACGAGATTCGAGATCCCCAGGCTCAAGTGCTTGTACCCACTCCAGAAATTAATTTTGTGGGGGAGGCCAAATAAGGATCCAATTTTTATAAGCCGGCCTTAGAGCATTGATCATGTCACACATCGCTACTCCACAGGTATAATGTCTTTGTTATTAGTATTTTTTACGTTAAGTTAAAAATATTGTTGATAACTCTTGATGAAATTCTTATCTTCAGTTCACACGTCCTCAGAAGCAGTCGATTCATGATTAAGTCATACATGAAGATGATGACATGGCTGAAGCGGAGGATGATCCTTATCAAAGCTAATGACAAGATTACCCAGGTTGAAGAGAGCACCATTAGAACTATACTAGGATTTGAGAGTATTTGGTCTGCCCCCATGTGCCAGTATATATCACATTGCCTGATGCATTGGAGGTGATTGGGGGAGACAGGATGTTGAATATTTCCATCATTCAACTGTGGTGCATGTAAGATAGTTAATTTTATCTTCCATATTTCTTTTGTTTGATTCCTATAGTTTCTAACAACTTAACTTTGTTGTTTTAGGTACATGGACACAATCGTTGTAGACCAAGGTCGGTCTTCCATGTACGAATTGTTGAACCTCAGACCATTCAACCTTCTGGTAACACACTTGAAAACAGAAAACATTATTTGCAAACATGGATGGATGAGTCAAAAAGAGACGTATACCTTGTGCCATACATTGATGGGTAAGTGTTGTTATATGTAAAAGTTCATTATTAAAGTTTCCTTAATTACTTAGTTAAATAACTTTTGTCCTTCATGATAGGTTCGCACTGGCAACTGATGGTCATCATTCCCAAACAATGTAAAATTATATGGTTTTGTTCGTTGCACAGGAAGATGAAAAATGACTTGAGAACCATGCTTCAAGGGTAAGTGTTTCTCCAAAAATGACTTTGAATTTGATGTTCACCTTAAACTTTTATGATAAATATAGTTATGATAATTTTACTTTGTGTTTTCAATTTGTACAGAGTTATTGGTAAATCTCGGGGTCAACTAGTTCAAATTTTATATCCAAAGGTTGTAAGTCATTTATAGTTGTAATTCATTTTCTGTTATTGAATGATCTAAATTCTGGACTATTTAGTTTGTCATTTTAGTGTAACCAGCAACAGGATTCATGGGAATGTGGCTTCTATGTCATGTGTTGGATTAAGACCATCATTTGAGCTGTGATTACAGATGACTGGAATGAGGTAATGATGCATACCTTGAATACATTACAAATCAAATTCATCTTTAAACATATATGAAACCATAATGAATCCTTCTTCAATTTTGCAGGCTTCAAGAGTACATCTCCTATACCAGAGGACGCAATTAGGCAGATAAGGCAGGAGTGGACAACTTATCTTCTGCAAAGATGGAGTTAGGAACAATTTTATTTGTTGTTGAACATTGCTTAGTTTTAGTTTAAGTTTATATATTGATAGTTTTGGTATTGGATTATTTTGTACATTAAGTAGAACTTTCTTTATATG
Organism: Vigna umbellata; assembly: GCF_029865625.1. Lineage (NCBI taxonomy): Eukaryota > Viridiplantae > Streptophyta > Magnoliopsida > Fabales > Fabaceae > Vigna > Vigna umbellata. The sequence goes on along the minus strand of NC_142173.1, from coordinate 35,668,034 downwards.
AAACGCATATATACTATACTATATTGTTCTAGGACAATTTTCTGCTTTTCAGGTGTGGTTTTAATGCAAAAATAAATTGATTTAAAAAAAAAACGCCAGTAGACGTCGGTTAGTGCACTAACGGACGTCTATAGACGTCTGGCAGTGCACAAACCGACGTCCAAACCCCTGATCCCTAAACAACCCGTTCAGGCATGTAGACGTCCGTGGTGGCTTCATCGGACGTCTATATAGACGTCGGGCATGACACAACGGACGTCTATATAGACGTCGGGCCTGACACACCAGACGTCTATATAGACGTCGGGCCTGACACAACGGACGTCTATATAGACGTCGGGCCTGACACAACGGACGTCTGACTAACGTCACCCACAAAGACGTCGGGTACAGGTCGGACGTCAAAAAGCCAAAAGAACAGACGTCTAAAGCCCTTTCTGCACTAGTGATCAACCCTTAAAAGAAACCACAAAAGCTAAGGAATGAAATAACAAAGAGTGAAAGCAAAAGCGCTGGTGCTGAGCAGCACATTCTCTCCACTTAACGCATAGACTTCTGCTAAGCGCCATACCCAAAGAGAAAAGACCTTTAATTTGACCTTGGTTGCTCTCCATACTTATCTAAATGATCAAAATGACATCTTAGACAATGATTTAAAAACATGTCTATAACTCAAATTAGATAACCTAAGCCAACTTGACTACAAATTACCTAAACTCACTTTTACATTTTCTAATAGATAAATGAATAATATAGGGATCTAAACCAGTTAAAAATGACCTAACAACTAACCCCAAACATTCTATTTCAGACCTATTACATTAAAATTTCACTAGTCAAAACCACTTAAATGAACCAAAAACCATACAAAGACATACTCTACTAACAACCACTAAATTCTACATCAAATTTCTCAAAATTCAAACAAGTTTTAAATAACCTTAGGACAGACCTAAAAACTCAGTTCAACCCATTAAGCCCTTCAAAATCTCACCTATCAACACCTTTAAACCAAAACTACTTATAACTCAACCTAATTTCCACTTCTAAGCAACACTTCAATCGTATACATTTAAAATTCACAACACCAACACTCACAAGACTAATCAAGTCTAAAATAACATCATCCAAGGCATCAAGCATCAAATAGCTAATTACACTCATTCAAATGAAATTAACACTAACAAGATATTTCAATTACAACTAATTCAACATAACATACTCACAACCACCAAACATCCATATCAAATAAAATTAAAGAAAGATCATTAGTTTCCCTTACATGATTAGGAAAACTACCACGACTCTATACGGCGTATTACCCTGACTCGGGTGAAGGAACTCTAAAAACGCCTACAAACCATAAAGTCGTGATAAAAGAAAGTCCTTAGGACCTCTGGTAACCAAGGAGCTAGAAAAAGAGAGTAGATGACACATGCGGAGAAACTTATATGTATATGCCTTAAATTAAGGCTTAGAGAAAAATGAGTAGAAACTTACTTGCTCTATAAGAAAAACTGGTGGGTAGATAATGAATAACTCAGTGTCGTGATCTCTCACTTCCTGATCGTCAAACACATGAATAAATATTCATAAATCTTAAAGAGAAAAGTAAGAAAAACTCAAAGAATGAATTTTAAAGAGATAATGAGTGTTTTAAATAGTGAACGTTTTAGATAATGAGATGTTTTTATGAACTTTTATTTATATTATTGAATTATTTTAACATTAAAATACTTGATCTCTTTATTTTAAAATATTTATTTATAATTCTCTATTTTCTAAATTCTTATTTAATATATTACACAACTACAATACTTTTAATTATTATTAATACTATTTAATCATAATTAACTTATGAAATAATATTGTGATAAATTAAGAAAATAAAATACACCCATGAATGGTGTTTTTTACACCAATGACTGCTAAGGTTAAACTTAGCTAATAATATTGTTAAAAAAGCTACACTATCGTTGGATGATAATATTAGTAAGCTTAACTTGGATAGTGGTTCATGGTTAAATGGTAACATACATTTGTTTTATAATATCTTGATATATAAGATTTACTTAGAATTACTTATAAAATGAAAGTATCTTGTTTTTTTGTAAAATAAAAAATAAGCAGGTCGAACAACTAAAAAAAGGATTGGACGTGACAGTGTTTTTATTTTTGCATGTGGAAAGCAAATGGATTACCGGGGAGTGGCAGTATCATAAAGGCAAAACCGGTTTAATCAGTTTCCTGAAGGTGGAGTGGCTGCAGCGGATAAAAGCAGCATTTAGAGGCATATATATAACCCTCCCTGGCTTGGTTCCTCTCTCACTGAACTCGCACAGGAAGAGAAAGAGAAAGACAGAGAAATCGTTGGGTGAGTGAAAATGGAGTTGTTCTTCTACGCGGTGTTTGGTGGTTTGGCCGCGGTTGTGGCAGCTCTGGAACTGAGCAAGAGCAACAAAGACCGAATCAACACATCTTCAGCATTCAATTCCTTCAAGAACAACTACCTTCTTGTCTATTCCCTCATGATGGGTACAGATCTCTCTCCATCTCTTTAGATCTCGCTCGATCTCTTCCTTCGCTTCTCTCATTCCGCTTGATCTGCCTCTTCCTTCTTTCATTTCTCTATTCCAATACCTTCAATGCTCGCCCTATTATTTTGTTTTTTTCTCTCGCCATAATTTTCCTTTTATTTTTTCGTCACGGAATATTAATTATCACCGAAATTATAATTGAATCAAGGACGCCATTGTTTGTTTGTTATTACCTTGCGTCCTGTTATTTGTGAAATTGATTGTAGCGAGAAATCGAAAGCGTTTCAGGCGGATCCTGACGATTAGAGTCTCTGATTGTAGTGACGTGTCAGTTCTGGAAATTGTGATTTCTTTTTCTTTTTTCTTTCTTTTTTTTTTGTTAATAGTGCATTTCTACACTGTGCATTGCATTACACTTTGTGTTTTACTCCGCTCGTTGTCTTATTTAAACTTGGCTTTCTGATTGGAATGATGTTAGATGAGATGGTATTTAAAAGGACATTTTAATTTAGTTAAGTTGTCTATCTCTTAAAGTGGTTGATTTATTGAATTTATTTTAGTTTATATGTTTGCTGATCTTAATTACGTTTTTTCGTCATTGAGACTGAGGAGAATGGTTTTGGTGATTGGGAAATTGAAAATGCACAAATCTGAAATTTATTATCAGAGGTAGCTCTCTTTGTCGGTTGTTTGTGTATGACTGCAACTTCTACATGTGATCGTGCTATTTTTTAAAATATCAAGTTGGGATTGGAGTTGCTTGTTTTAGTTTTATGGAAATCTAATGGGTTGCCGTTTCTATGGTTAAAGCTGGAGATTGGCTACAAGGTCCATATGTGTACTACCTTTATAGTACATATGGATATGGGAAAGGTGAGATCGGACAACTCTTCATTGCTGGTTTTGGGTCTTCCATGCTCTTTGGAACAATTGTTGGATCTCTGGCTGACAAACAGTGAGATGACTTTTCTGTTTATTATTATATCTTGCTGCGCACCTGTCATAGATTTTTTTTCAGTGTCTCATGCATCTTATCCTGAAATCAGAGGCCGAAAGAGGGCTTGTGTGACTTACTGCATAACCTACATTTTGAGCTGCATCACCAAGCATTCTCCTCAATACAAGGTCCTGATGTTGGGTCGTATTTTGGGAGGCATTGCTACTTCACTTCTGTTTTCAGCATTTGAATCGTGGCTTGTTGCTGAGCACTTCAAGGTGAGGAATAAATAATTGTTTGATTTAAAGCTTATATGCTCTATACTAAGAATATTTTCTCGGGAGATATTGATATAAGACATTGAGAAAGTGCACTTCACTACTGCCTTCATATATGGTTTTAGATTTATGTCTATTTGCAGGGTGTATCTGACTTGAATTATACAATGTAATTGAACTGCCACGGGCTCAAGAGCCGGGTTTATGTCCTCGTAATGATAATTTAGCTCGATTATTTTGGACTGTAATTCCAAATTGGGCTAGTCTTGTATGTAGTTGCATGACTTCTTAAGATGTTACTCTTTAAGAGTCTAAACACTACTCAAAATTTTGCACCTAAAAATTTCAAAAGTAGTTAGAAAAGTGTATCGTTATGTCTATGTTTAGAGTAAGTGTCTTGGTTCAGTAAATCATGTAAATATATCAATAGAGAAAATTGCATTTTGGTATTTGGATTCATTAAATGGATATTAAATTAAGTTCACGGTGTATACTTGAGATAGTTTTCAGCATACGCTTCTCGTTAATATGGTTTTTTTTTTGTCTTGACATCCATTTTGTTACGTTGTGTATTTATGATTCTGAATGTTCTCTGTTTTTTTTAACTTTAATTTGTCAGAGGGGCTTTGACCAACAATGGCTATCATTAACATTCTCAAAGGCTATATTTCTTGGAAATGGCCTTGTTGCTATTTTGTCTGGTCTGTTTGGAAACGTCCTTGTTGATACATTGGCTCTTGGACCTGTGGCCCCCTTTGATGCTGCTTCATGTTTTCTTGCTATTGGTATGGCCATCATACTATCTTCATGGACGGAAAATTTTGGGGATCCTTCCGAGAGCAAGGACTTGCTTACCCAATTCAGGGGTGCTGCTGTTGCCATTGCTTCAGGTAGATTCCTTACCTTCATTTATTTTCTCGTTGTTTTTATGCAATGGTTTGATACAGTAAAGTTGAACTCCGAAACTCTTTACCCGTCATATTAATCTATATATCAGTTTACATGTAAAAAACTTGTACTTCATTGTAACCAATAGTAGCTGTAAACTTTTTCTCCAAACTATATAATAGGTGTTATTTAAGCTCCCTTAAATGAAACTGATCCAGCAAAGTGATACTTTCGTATTTCTTATTCTGTTATTATTTATTTTATTCAACTCATCTTGTATTCTTTGTTCTCAGATGAAAAAATTGCCTTGCTGGGTGCCATACAGTCTCTCTTTGAAGGTTCAATGTACACCTTTGTGTTTCTATGGACTCCTGCATTGAGCCCAAACGATGAAGAGATTCCCCATGGTTTTATTTTTGCAACTTTCATGTTGGCTTCAATGTTGGGAAGCTCACTTGCATCCAGGTTGATGGCCCGGTCTGCACTCCGAGTAGAGAGCTATATGCAAATTGTTTTTGCAGTTTCTTCTGCTGCTCTGATGCTCCCAATTTTGACCACTGTATGCTATTCTTCCAATATACTCCTCTCATTCCCCTAGTATTCTGATTAACATCTCACACCATTTTTCTATATATTGTCTTTGTTATTGTGTAACAGTTCTTGGTAGTTCCTACTGGGGTGAAAGGTGGAAACATCTCATTCACTGGCTGCATTCAACTTCTTGGCTTCTGTGCTTTTGAGAGTTGTGTTGGCATATTCTGGCCATCCATTATGAAGATGAGATCTCAATACATTCCCGAGGAGGCCAGGAGCACCATCATGAACTTTTTCCGCATTCCTCTGAACATTTTTGTGTGTGTCGTGCTGTACAATGTATGTTACACAATCTTCTACTTTAATACAATGCGTTATCTTAATAGTATCATAATTTTTTATTTGTTTTTGACTGATTGTGTATTTTCTCTGTGCAGGTTGATGCATTCCCCATCACTGTTATGTTTGGCATGTGCTCAATTTTCCTTTTGGTGGCTTGCATCTTGCAAAGGCGACTGATGGCGATTTCAGATAAGCCAAGTAAGACCCTTACACAAATTATCAATTATCTGCTGCTTAAGTTGATTTAGAAATAGGATTGGGATGGGCAGAAACCTTATTTAAACTAATTGGTTGTGTTTTAAATTTATCCCATCTGGGAACTACTGGTATAGCTTTGGTTTATTATTCCTTCCTAAGGTTGTTCTTGTAGTCTCTGACAGTTCAGCAAAGCCAAACAATTTCTCGGCTGTAAGATGTGATATTGATTCCTATTTTGGTTAACTTGGGAAGCTTCTTTTATCTGGAAAAGGATTAATTCACGTGCTATCCCTCCTTTTCTTTTATAGAATCCAATACTAGAGCTGTGTGTCATTTGGCATGACCCTATAAAAATAAACGTTCTTACTTTTGCTGGGATTATTTTTGTTTGAAACAGAAGCAACAGATTGGCAACTGAAGGATAGGGACGGCGAGTCTGAACCATTGAACATTTAACTGGTTTTTGCCCGAGTTTTGCGAAGTCACTGAACTTAAGCTACGTGAGTCTTACTAATGCATTTTTCTGTCTACGACTGTGTACGATGCAATCTGAGTGAAGGTAAAACTGATGCTCACAAAGAGAAGAAATTGAAGCAAAAAGCAGAAAAGGACAAGAGGAGCAATTTTTTAAGTGTTTTTAGTATAAATATCGTAGTGCATTAGATTTCTATTGGCTATTATTACTTAAGGAGAAATCTCCGTTTTGGTAGTTCTGATGGTATTCTTTTGGGGGGCAGTATCTAAGTTTGTCCCGTTGGGAATAGTATATATGCCATACTATTTCTTTCTATATCTTTTTATTTTGTAATGAAAAATCGCACTCCATTCAATAATGCATCTCCTTTTATCTTCCCTTACCAACGCCTACAACTATCACCATTATGCGCACCATTTTAAAGATGTAATGACAAAGGTCAAAAGGCAAAAATATCTCTGAAAGTATTATTATACCGAAAGTTTCTTTTCTATAAGGAAAGAAGGTTACCACACCATAACAAGTCAGAAAAACAAAATGTAACAAACCTTTTTTTTCCCTCTCATTTACATAATTATTTCTACCTCACACATAATCTTTTTATATGGAAATTGACTCTTCTCATAATTATACCTGTACATTTCTCCTTAAGACTGAAATCAAGATAAGTGTTTTGCACGTAAGAAAGATCCTTCCAAGTAGCATGTTGATTAATATTGTTCTAATGTACCAAAATCTGAGAAATATGTTGGCTGCGTGCAAATTCTCATGCTGTTGTAATATAAGATCCCCTTTCGAAAAAGTGAAATATATGATTTTTTTATGAACATCGTGGCAAGGTTTCAACTACGACACATGAAAAACAGGATAAATTTGAGTAGTTGAAGGCAACAACATCTTGTAAGCCACCAGACCAATACATTGGATAATAGGGAAAAAACCAAAGTATCACATACTCAATTTCGAAGTTTGTCTATAAGGTTGGAGCTTAACCAACATCATATCTCTCACTTTGAATTTCATATGACGTCTCCTCTTATTTGTTTGGTTCTTCATATACTGTTGTTGGGCTTTATGCAAATTGTCTTTTAATTGATGTAGAACATCATCACGTTGTTGCAACAATTCTTGCAAAGTAAAAGGATCCTTTGAATCTGTAACATGCTTATCAATCTTAGGAGAATCTCGACCATAAACTACTTTGAATGGCGTCATACCCATATTGAGGTGGTACGAAGTATTATACTAAAAGTATGCCCAAGGTAACAATTTCAGCCACATCTTTGGATTGTCATAAGCAAAACAACGTAAATACATTTCTAAAAAAAATTAACAACTTCATATTGATATAAGATTGAGGATGGTATGCAATGCTCATGGCTAAAAAAGTGTCACTCAACTGGAAGAGTTGTTTCAAGAATTGACTCATAAAAACTGTTTTTATTATATACAATAAACATAAGAAATCCATGCAATTTCACCACTTTTTGCATGAACAATTAAACTACTTGCACACTAGTGTAATATGCTTTTAAAGGAGCAAAAGGACATACTTAGAAAGTCTATCAACCACTAACATGATCATTGTAAAACCACAAGCATTGAGTAGCCCGTGATGAAATCCATCGCGATATCATCCCATATCTGTGTTGGAATGGAAAGATGATGCAATAAGCTGGAAGGTAGTGTATTAGAAGACTTAGTCTGTTGACAAATGAGACATTGTTTAACAAAATCAGTTATGTCTTTATGCAGACCTTGTTAGTGAAGTTGTGTAGCAATCCGAGATACATTTCTTGCAACACCCGAGTGTCTGCCAAGTGGAGAAGAATGAAATTCATATAATATGTGTTGAGTCAAGTCACGATTCCTAGGAATAACTAGTCTACCATTCCAGTATAACAATTCATAATGTATGGAATAATTAGGGTCAGGAGGGGTATCCTTGTGACATAACTCATGAATGTTGTTTAATTCCGTATTTGTTGCAATCGTGGCACATAATATAGGTAGAATTGCAAAGTTTGGTTGAGACCATGCCATGAAAAAGGATCCAAACAAAGCATTTGCTGCCAAATTGTCCTTCGGTTTGTACTCGATAGTAAAGTCGTAGCCTAACAACTTATGCAACAAAGACTGTTGTTCATACGTTTGTAATGACTGCTGGTTAAGGCTCCTGAGACTCTTTTAACTTGTCCTAATTAAGAACTTGTGCCCCAGAAGGTAATGTTTGAATTTTTCTATCGCTTCAGTGATGACATATAATTCCCGCCTATAAGATGATTGTTTCTGAAGTCTGGGGTTTAATTTCTTCGAAAAGACAACAAATGGATGATTGTTTTGACTAAGCACGACTTCTATACCAGTCCTTGATGCATCTGTTTCTAATACAAAAGCCATAGAAAAATCTAGAATAACGAATACTGGAGCCTAAGTTAAAGCGAATTTGAGTGTTTCAAAAGTTGTAGTAACAACAACATCCCATTTAAAGTTGTCTTTCTTGAGCAAATTTGTCAAAGGAGATGCAATAGATGCATAACCCTTGATATACTTCCTATAATAACCCGTAAGACCCAAAAATCCCCTTAATTGCTTGACCTGAAACAGTGTATCCTAAGTATTCCACTTGAGTAAGACCAAATGAACACTTAGATAACTTGGCAAGCAATTTGTGCTTCCCTAGTACTTACAAGACAACTTCTACTTGTTGTAAATGAGAATACCATGTTGGACTATATACTAGTACGTCGTAAAAAAAAACCAACATAGATTTCCTCAACATATCTTGAAAGGTTTCATTGATCAAGCACTAGAGTGTAGCTAAAGCATTCGTCAACCCAAATGACATTACAAGCCATTCATAGTGCTCATCATGTGTTCTGAATGTTGTCTTATATCGGTCTTCCTTTTTAAACAAGATTTGATGATAGCCAAACTAGAGATCAAGCTTAGAAAAATATTGAGTCCCAAATAACTCATCAATTAACTCATCGACAGTGGGAATGGGAAAATTGTCTTTAATGGTTATGGAATTTAAGGCTCGGTAGTCGGTACAAAATCTCCAAGTACCATCTTTCTTCTTAACTAATATAATTGATGAAGAGAAGGGGCTACTATTGGGCATTATAATGCCTTTTTCTAACATCTCTCTGACCATCTTCTCAATTTATTCCTTTTGACTGTGAGGGTATCTATAGGGTCTAACCTTAATAGGACTAGCTCTTGTAATCAAAGGAATATAATGATCGTTTGATTTACTAGGAGGAAGACCAGTAGGAACCGCAAAAACATCATGACAGGTATGCAAAAGTAATGCTAATTTAGGGTCCAAATTCTCAGGTAATTGCAGCCCGTGATCAACAATACAATGAGGTTGCTAAAATTGTAGTGTAAATAGTTCAATATGGCACGAGTCCTTTGAAATCTCCAAAGATGATGTATTGGGCTAGAGTCGGAAGTTGTGGTTTATCACCATGAAGTGTAATAAAAGTTACCTTCCACAAAGAACTTCAATGTCAAAGCCCTGTAGTAAAAATTATGGGGCCCAAAGTAGCTAACTAATCTGCCCTTATGACCAAATCTGCACTCGAGATTGACAATAAGTAAATTGGTAGTTTTAAAGAGTGCCCTTGGATCTAGACGTCAACTACCCTCACCCTATCGTCCATAGTTAAGGAATTTCCTTTATCGACTAAGACTTGAAATCTAGTAGTGTGTTCAATAACTAATTTCAAACAATAGGCAAGCTACGATTGCAAGAAGTTATCTGAACTATCATTATCAAGTAGTACTTGAATGGTGACCCATTGATAGTACCTTGAAATCGCATAGTACCAATGTTTGAGGCTCCTTTGAGAGCATTAAAAAAAAGGTGATGATCGTGGTTTAATGATTGCATGAGAGGAATATTGACTACATCAGGTGGTTCAGGTACCAGTTTGAAGTCCTCATATTCCTCTAGTTGTAACAACAAATATTGTTTATTGGGACTTCTATGGCTGGTCGAAAATTTCTCATCACAAGATAAACATAATCCCTTCTCCTGGCACTATTGCATTTATGTAGACATTTTTTAACATTGGCAAACTTAATTGATTAGGTTAGGCTCTCAAAATGAGTAGAATATTCCATATGTTGAGATTCCATCACTTCTAAAATTCACTTGACATCACTTCCAAAATTCACTTGACATCACTTCTCATCTTTGCACTTTTTCTATTATCCACAATTATAAGATTATTTGTTACTTGTTCATTCTTTGTAACAAAATTATTCTCCTCTAGTTTCTTTTCTTGAATTGCCATTAAGCTATTACTACTTGTGACAAAAGATTATCAGAGATTATTATTTTAGATAGACTTACGAATGATTTTGTATGTATCTTGATAAAATACATTTTCTTCGAGTCCATGATACCATACCATAAAATGAATTGCACAATTAATATAATTTGATGGGAAAGGATTTGCGTAGCCTCAAACTTTTTAATCCTTTCCCGTCACAAACCGCGTTCCATCGTGCTTTTCATCAACTTTACTTTCAAATAAATTTATTATATTTAAATGTTTTTATTTTTAAGCAAGTTTATTAATTATGTAGTGACCAAACTATTTAAATCAATACAAAATGTCACTTTCTATTACTTTTTGGATCAACATTAATTTTATATAAAAACATAGCATTTATATATATATTTTTTTAAATTAACTCGTGCCATACTTAATAATTTTCATCATTTCTGTGATGAACCTGAACACAGTCCAACTCTTTTAATAAAATTTAGTAATTTCAATTATAAAATAGTAGCTTTAGCTTGTTCCATATTGATCGCAGCGCTAGGTAGAGAGGCAAAATGATAGAAGCAATGAAGGTCCTCATAATTCTCATGACTTATATGAAAAGGCTAAATTATTGAAATAACTGAATACATTGTTTGATAAGTATATTATATATACATGAAATAATGGTTAGGTACAAAGAAGTTTTCCGGTGAAGTTGAGTGGTGGATTGAATGGTAGAGACTATCATCTGACACGACTACGTTTGGCTTCTGCAGAAGCAACTTCCAAATCTCCTATGAAAAAAAGGATTTTGTCCAAAATTCCACGACATGATCTCTCTTCAGCTAGACAGCTTTCTCCATTGAATTCAATTTCTGAATGGAAGCTTTGAGCAGTTTCTTTTTCCTGATTTTTTCTTGAACCCAGATGTCTCTGTATCTCTCCTTGGTGAACAAGATAGTAGTCACTGCCTTCTCTAATAATCTTCAAACCCCTATTTTATCAAACATCAAATAAAGTATTTCCCTTCATATCAGAAGTCTTATCATTGTTGCAAAAGCTGAGATCAATATTCATGTCTCAACTCAAATCCAAAACAGTTTTGAGACAAAAATTGGTTTTTGTTGAATACTACTGATTCATGTTAGAGCCTAAACTAGTTCTAGGTAGGAGGAATTCGATACATCAATGTTTTAGTTGCAAATATAACCAATAATTTTAAAATCAAACCGCTAAAAAAAGTATTGGTTTAGTGTTTAATGGTCAAACACTCATTCTTAATAAAATAATTGCAACAATTAAAGGGCACATAAGTTATCCCAAAGAAACAAAATACTGTAAATTTATAACATTAAAAACTAAATTGAGTTCTTTCTTTAATTAAAATCAATTTATACTGAATATATAAAAGTTCTTTCAAAATAAGTACATTTTAATATACAGTGAATATAAAAGATGGTTTCAAAATAATTTTTGTCATATTTTAAGCAAAAGGATTAAGACAACGTAGTATTAAGCTATTCTATTAAGTCTACTTTTCTGATTCTTGGACCAATTTTTTCTGAAAGTAAATTTGTGGTTTAAAACCATTCATCGAGAACGATTTATCTGTTTCCCAATCAAATCAATTAGCATTTCAAAACATGTTATTAGCAGTGTTATTGTTGAAAAGATTATAATGCATGTGATTAAGCAAGGAGAAAACAAAAGCTCCTCTGACCATCAAAAGATGAAAAATTAGAAAACTCACACTCCAATTCGATCACAACGATCTTGCACCTCATATACATCTTTCCATGATTTTGAGCCAATAGGAGCATAAAAAGCAGAATGATCTTCTCCCCATCTCTCTCTAAAAAGGTTACACCATAGATCATTGTCTGAGCCCACCAGCTTCCACTTCCTACACACTGCACAAGTGCTGCAACTTGTTTAGTTCAACCCTTATTCAAACAAGCTAATATAATTCTCAATTAAGAACTTTAACAAGTTTAAACTAATTAAAACTTGTATTATCTGGAAATTTAAACAGCATTAGGAAGCCACACATCTTCCCTACTCCACAATGTTTTTGTGATGAGCCTATGCCAAAAACTTTTGAGTGGAGTCAATTGTATTTGTGCAATAAGTGGTAGGCATCAAATGTTTGGTGAAGCTTAAAATCAAATTATCTTTTTATCACTTATCAAAACGACAATTTCAAGTGGCAAAATTTGGCCAAGCTCCAGATGTTGTCGAAGGGAGCTGTGTAAATGATTTATGTTTCTTGAAAAGTATGGTCACTGTTAGAACACGGCCAAGGGAACACAAATAACATATCTCACTGTTTCAAAGTGTAGGGAAGTTTCACACACATACACATAGATCCGGCCACCTGATCATGGAGGAACTATGGGTTCTGATACCATTTGTAGGGAGAGACAACACATATAGATCCCCACATATAGATCCCCACACTGATAAGATATTGTCCGTTTTGGGTCATGTCCTCATGGATTTGCTTTTGGTACCACTCTGAAAGGCCTCTTATCAATAGAGGTATCTATGAAACTCATGTTCTTCGGGAACCTTTACCAGGTAACTAATATATGATTACTGGTTGCAGGCTGAGCAACAAGTGACAAAGGTTGCAGCCTTTATTGGTTATTTTCCCTAAATGAAACTACACAAAACGAAATTATTTTCCTGATTTTATTTTGATATGATCTGCAATAGTCAGAGTTGCCTTCCACCTTTTGTTTCTGATGGAAAAGATCCTCAATTCAAACATTAAAGAAAGGAAGAGCCAGTAGTTGACCTGATTCAGGGAAAACTGAACAAACAAATCCACCGAATTTAGGGGATCATATTCATCTCATGATCACTTCAATCTCAGATCCAATTCGGTGGAAAACATAACAGATTATCCAAGCCAATCAATATGAAAATTGAATCAGACAAATTGAAGAAAGTCAATTCAGATAAAATGGAAGACACTGCTGTTTTGAAACTTGGAGATCAATTGCAACACCAATTGGATTGGAAAAAAAAATAACTTTTGCAAAGAGATAAGAACGTAAAAATGAAAAAACAGTGAGTGGGTGAGGCTGACCTTGTTGAGCAACAGAAAGATGGTAGTAATCCAAGAGACCGAATATCTTCGTACATATTTCCACAGGCAACCTCTCCATTTTCGACAACTTGAAAATAATCATAAACTCACATAATTCTTCCAAATAACACTCACGAGTTTCGTTTCCTTGGATTCTGTCTGTGCAATCATAATACTAACAAAACATTCATTTTTGTTGTTTTTTGTTAGTTGCTTCTAGTAGGAGGAATGCAAGAATCCACAACAGCTTTGCTTATTTTATAATATAATATTATTATTACATTATTTTCGCGCGTAGGTATATGTTGGTGCATGCTAGCTACTCGCTCTGTCAACCATTCATTCAAGAGATCGCGTCCTACCGCTTTTATAATTATTCTTTATACAACTTTTTTTTGCTGCGATTCTTTAAGAGTTTAATAGTGTAAAAAAATTATACAGTAAATTAATTAATGAAAATTAGTAATATTTTTTTTATATCCAGTACATATTTAATCCTAAACTAATTTAATTATTTACAAGTTGATGTTAGTTATTATATCATGAAGAGTAATTATCTTGAGTGTGTGTAACTGTATAAGTTCTTCATGTGTAATTAAAGTAAGGAATATTTTTGTAGCAACGTCTCAAGATATTAAAAATAATAAACGATTTGGCTAGAGCAAAAAAATCTCTATATTGTATGCCATGCCATAAATGTTTAATAAAAACTTGTATCAAGCATAGAATTTATCAATGAAAAATGCCAGATGGCCTAAGGGGCAACACTGGTTCCCTCGAACTGTGAAGCATTTTTCTCCAATGCACATTATTTATTGGATACCAATTCTTCCATACTCCTCATTCATTTGCCACTTTAATATTCTGCGCATGAAAGTAAATAAACTGATTTTTCTCCTTCTCTTCGTTTAGTAACAAACAGATGCACAAGTCTCAAAGCGAAAACAGTTAATTATTAACCAATACACAAGTCTCCGCCACTTCCGAAAATACATATATACATATACATGTATGAATTTTCAAATCTCTAACTAGCATTCTTTTGACCAAGTAACCCATCTTAATCAAATCGGAATATATGTAAATAGTAGGTCAACAAAACCCCCCGGATCTAAATCGATACAAATGCTACCACCTAATCAAATTGAAAATGGTATCAACTAACTAGCAGAAACCAATGGCAATATGGATTGAATCAAACTACTAAGTTTGCCTCTCAAACGGCCAACGGTGTTCTTCAATGTTTTACATGTCTTCTCAACAGGGAATTCGCTTATCTGTAGCATTTGCAGCTGCATCTCCATATACCTCTTAAGACTGGCCCCGGCAATGTTAATGAGACTAAGTGATTCATTACCATGCATACATTTTGTGACTAGAAATCCGGCTAGAATATGTTGATCAGCCTTCACAAGTTCTGAAATGAAATTAGGCAAAAGGATCCTTGTGAAAAGAAGCAACTGATTCTCATGATCTTCATTGTTGTGAATTCCTCTACCTGACACCAGAGCTTGTTGAGATTGATTGGATAAATTTCCGACCAAATAGCAGATATAAGAGAAAATAGTACCATAGGTAGAATCAGTGATGATAGAAGTAAGAATTCCAGAAGATAAAATTAAAATTAATAACTCGTAGTCCTTGCTCCTTGATTGAGGGATGCCTTGTTTGATGCTATCCTCAACTGCACCTAGGCACTGCAACTGTAATGTTTTGTAAGGCAGCAACAGTGACATCTTCAAAGCCAGAAAGCAATCAATGCCAAATGCCATCTGGATTAAGCTGCAGGCATCATCTTCATCAAGTAACACAGCATTAGGCTTTAAAGATGATTGATCAATAAGTCTCAGCAGATCAGTAAACCTTGAAAGGCTTATGAATTTTCTGAAAATCTCCGCCCAACACACATGCAAAGGGTGAACCAAAACAGAGTCTTCTATCTTCTCTTTCTCAGGATTGTCTACTCCCTCAAGGCTTTCCCATCCCTCGTCCCAATCATCATTGTTCCAGTCATTTCCTCCATCAGTTGCTTCAGCAATGGTTTCTCCATCTTTCCCTGCAGTGAACAGTCCATCCCACTCTTCCAAAATAGCCAGAAGAGCATCAAAATGGAGATCTTCACGAGCTTCTCCACACAACCCCATAAAGCAAGACACTGCCTTGTCTGCATTCAATAGATCATCAGGGGTAATTTCTATGCTAGGAGAGATTGAGGCCGCAAGCTGAGATGATTTAAGAGCAATCAAAGTATTTGTAACCCTACTAGAAGAGTCTTTGTGATCTGGCAATGACTTGTCAACATCAGTCTCGCTCTTTCTACTAGCATAAACCGATTCATTCCATTCTTCCCATGGTTGAACATTGGCTAGTATTTCTGTAGAGAAACCCCTAATTTTTTACCCGAGATAAATTGCATTAGCTCTAGCACAAAAACTCTGACTGAACTTGGCAACTGCAAATTATCAGAGAATTGGACCATTCTTTCCCAAATTACATGTCTAACACATTGCATAACCTTCAAGTCACCTTCTAGCTTGCTTAAAGAAGACAATATATGATACAGGTTCTGGCTCTCATGGGATCCACTGATCAATTCCGACAAAACAGCTTCAAGAATATGCAAATAAAAATGAGGAAGATCCGGAGAATCTTGGCCACTATCAGAAGCTAAACCAGAATCTGATGATGCAACGGTAAAAACCTCTGCAACAGCACCAAACCCGCAGCCAGAAAAAATCATAGCTCTGCAGAAACTATAAATTTCTGCAGAAGAATCACCTTTTAACCCACAAATGACATAGCCACATATGCTGCCCCAGCCCTGACTAGGGGAGATGATATCTTCCATTACCAATTTCATAAAAACCTTCAGGCAATTCATTAAACATTGTGGATCGAAGCAACCAGTTTCTACTGAATTTTTCTCCAATGCAATTTCTTTCATATCATCTGTCAACCTCATCCAAAAGTTCAGAAGAACAATAAGGCACTCTTGCCATGTTGAATTGTCAGGTAGGAGTCCATATGAACTGAAGAAAGGCAAGATTATGGTGAAATACTGCTTCATGATCCCCAAAGCATCAGGCCGGCTCAAAAGCTTAATATACACTTGGCACAAATCATAACTCTGTTCAAGCTTGTTTATAAAGCCTTGCAGATATTCAGGAGTTCTATTGCTAGAATCAGTAGTAACTTTAGTCTCCAAATCTTTCAGCAAACTTACAACGTAATACCTGTAGACATCCTGCCATGACATGAAACCATCAGGCAATGAGTCTCCGTACATATTGACAAGAGCCTGTACCATTTTTGACAAAGCTGGCATGCTACTTTCCTCAATACATGCATAAACTTCATCACTAAAGCACTCAAAGTTCAAACCATGTAGCCCAGCAATATTTTTGAAGTTCAGGTTAGGGATAAAGTATACATTTTTGCATTCTTGCTCGATGACCTTATAATATTGTGCCAAGCTTACATTGGCATTTACATGATCAACCTGCAGCACTGGCGATAAGTCTTTGGTATTTTCCTGTTGCAAGTAGCACTCTGATAACAAGCCATACACATAAGCAAGGCGAAGTTTGTTGCACCCGTCAATTGCAGGGTATACAATTGTTGAGATGGTTTCAATGGTTTTCTCACTATTACTGATAATTTCCCCTTTATAGCCTGCAACTTCAGCAGTAATATCATCATTGCTCCAAGTATCAGAAACAAGGACAGCAGTTAGGTAACGCAATAGCACCTAAAAAAAACAAAAAAAATAGGTTTCATCAGTGGATTGTATTACGTTTTGTTCAAAGAACTAGTTGACTTAAAAAGCTAAACGGTTAAGGATTGGATGAAAACAATTTTCATAATGGAGCACCCCTTCAATTGAAACCACTGATGGACGAAACTACAAGTTCATACCTACTTTACACTGATACTAATACTACTTGACACTGAATTTACCAAGAGATTACCAAAGCCAATAATAGAACTTTTACAACATTATATATAGGCTAAGGAACAATAAGAGACAAATAATTTCATTGTAAGCAACATTGTTTTCTTCACAGTTTACGTTTCATTGCATTCTTGCAAATCCTCATACCTCAGTACAGTTCAAGTCATACGTGTCAACCAGTTTTAAAATGTCCTTCAAAATGTGCTTTCTTTCTAACTTTACTGACTCAATGAGAGAGATAACAACATTCTCAATATAGATGGAATCCCTGGACAAAAAGCGCTCTGTCTCAACCCCGGGAATTATTTTTTCTAGTGCTCTGGAATGTTCAGTGAGACGTTTTTGTGCTTCTAACTTCAATTTCCACTCTCTCCAAAATGAGGATTGTACTTTGCCAAGTTTATCCATATCGTCTGAATAAACATAATAAAAACATTGTCTTAGTCAGTTACATATGCAAAAAAGTAAGAAAAAATAGTGGAAGAAAGAAATTCACAATCAACACAAGCATGATCATCAAACTATTTTAAATAGTTCAACTACTGAACAAATATACAATTAACAGCAAATAACAAAAAAGACAATCACCAGAACTGGGTGATGCATGCTTTTCCTTAAACCTCCTCTTCAATAGCTCCCTCCGATGAGAAGGATCAGTCTTTAGTCCAGAGTTATGTAGTAAGCTGTATGCCATCCCAACACTCATGATACTACAAATTTCTTGATAGTCTTTTCTTATTTTGAGTTGTTCTTCTATAATTTCTACCCCATTGAAGGCATCAACAAGATTCAAAAGATAGGAGCACCCCATTATATCTTCCTCTTCGGTGACTGGTGGCTCCATAACTGATTCTGCTAGAGAGGCAATCAGGTTGTCTCTTGGGGCAAATCCATTTCTTGCCAACCAGCACAAAATGGTTACCACAGCTTGCGTTCTGATATTTAGATATTGCTTTCCGGTACTGATTTTCCTATGATGCTCTCCTTTCTTACTTAATTCAATCAACCAGGGGAGCTGTGAAGCAGCAAAAGACAGAACTTTCCCATTTTCAGTCAAGATTGATGCCCAATCAGTTCGATCTCCAATAGCCAAGGTTTTCGCAACAATGGAAAGCACGTCTCTAGCTTTCTGAAGATGAACATCCTGATTGTCATCACCAATACCATCAAACTCCTGAAAACAACCATTAACATCTAGTATATTTTGAAAACTTTGATTTGGAAGGGAGTTTAAAGATGAGCCTTCTACTGAAAATTTGGAAGGATTTGTCTCTGTTGATATCATCAATATTTCACACTGGCCTTGCATATCTAGATCTTTCCATGCATGGAGAAGCTCACCAATAGATTCCTCATCACAGTGGCTTAAAGCAAACCCTAATAGCTGCTTTCGAGAGTCCACATCCATATTATCAAGGGCAGGGCCTCTTGCAATTGCAGCACATAAATCCCATACGGTACCATGTCCTTTTCTGGCCAAACCAAGACAAAGATCAAATGCCAGCTGTAAATCACCAGAAACTGCAGCTTCTCTAGCAATAGCTTCCTCAACAGCTGATATGTCATCAGCAGACCTCAAGCCAAGAAGTCTAGCAACCTCAATAAGTTCATCAACATGAAAATATGCTCCACTTTGATTTGTGATTGCCATTTTTATAATTTCCATGGGATCTTTTATTTGCCTGAATTGCATGGGCAGAATATTCACTCCAAGGTTTGGAAGTTTAGCAGTAAGTGCATCAATAATATCTGCCTCCGCCTTTACATTTCCACTACTTGGATATAGATTAAGACATTCTCTGGCCTTCCAGATCTGGAATAAATTGTAGCAACATAATTAATCAATTCATGTAGTTGAGGATTGGTTAGCATAAACATAGCTGCATATAGAAGACTATCAAGAAGAAAAAAATGGTGCTTTGAAGTGATTTAGAAGACAGTTAACAAGAGCATAATGTATATTAAAAACTCTCATTTCAATCACTATTGCAAAGTAGGTAAAAACTGAAAAAGCTACAAAAAAAAGGCTAACAAAGATGGATTATCATGAGAAAGGCTAACATAATAGTTCTTACGTTTGAGTGCATGGTTGTGATAACATGATGGATTATCATGAGAAAGGCTAACAAAGATTTTAAGCATTAGATGTTACAGATAATAAGCTGTTAAAGGCAATCTTACTTCAGAGCAAGAAAGACTCGAAGCTGAGAAGAAGTACTCCCTAGCTGCTTGAATGACAAGGCTTTCAGCCTTCTCCGAAGCCAAAGCAACTGAACTTGTACCCTTCAAGTAATTTCTTGCAAGAGAAAACTTCCCAGCTTTGAGCAGTCCTCTACAAAATTCAGTCAAAATATACTCCCGGTCCAGGAAAGGAAATGCCTTTTCCCTCAAATACTGCATATCACGCCACATGCTGGCCCATTCACTATCTGACCGGCTTGGCTGACGACGAATAAATTTAGAAAGAATAAGACGTATGATCTGTTTTACACCCTTTTCATCTGACTGAGCACCTAGGAAATAGTTTAATGGCTTTGGGACCTGTATAGATCCATAAAACAACATAGTAAACACAACATAGCTACAAAACAATAACAAGAATTGTAGAATCATTCTACAAAATAGTGGAAAAAAAATGTGCAATGCAAGCAATAGTGACACACATTGGTTACAAAAATTTGGTTGGGCATAGAGGTCAAAATACCAACCTGGTAAAATGCCAAAAGCCTCCCTGCTTCAATGTGACCTTCAGCAATTTTAAGTCTTCTCTCAAGGTCCTCAACTTGAGATGCACCATCTGTTCAATAATTTACTCGTAAATAGATTGGAACTAATGCAACTGAATCAGCCACATGAAATCTACACTAATTCACAACAACACATGCAGGCACACATAGACTTGCAGCATTTTTCATTGGTAAGTTTTGGGATTAAAATGATGTGCACAACTCACCTTAACAACAACACAAGTATATGTCAATCAAATATACAACACAGGCAGCAAAACAACATTGGATAACAGAATTGCAAGCATAATTCTCATCCACATTGAATGACTAAAACAAGACCTTTTCAGCACAGGAGACAATACAGTGAAAGAAAATGATTAGGCAAGAAACACTTAGCATAATCTTGTATTCCAGGATTAACACAAACTGACAAATTTGTTACACAAGGGACCAACAAGACAAAGGATGTAAATTTTCAAAAGTTTAGAGGAAGATTAGCATGGAAAGTTACAGCCATTTTAAGATTTTTGGGTTATTTTGCATTTTAGATTAGTAGTCCACGCATCTGAAAAATATACCATGCACATTTGAAGCATTGAATGAAGATAGGTACAGAAAACTGGATTCATTACAAGACATTTTTTCCAGCTCTAATATTCAAACTCACCTTGTATTTGAGAAACTTTAGATAGTATAGCAGCCATAGTACTCCACTTATCTAGAACTGTGGACAAGTATATGCATTGCAAAGCACAATCAGCAGCTTCAACCTCAGTTTTGAAATAGTCATTACTTTGGAAGTTTCTGCACCCTTCTTCAATTACCACCAAGCATATGTCCAATCTATTCTCCTCAGAAGTGTCCTTCAACCATCTGACTAAAAACGATTCCTCTATATTTCGATTTGTAATCAGAAACAGTGACATTTCCAAGTAAGGATACCTTGCGAAACTTTTCACACAGAAATGGAATGGCTCTATTGTGTAACCTTTCAGTTACATTTTCCTCTTTCACTCCCTTAAGCAAAAATTTAAATTTTTCATAGTCTGACAATTCTAACCACTTGGCAAGATTCATGCTGAAGCCCATTTCACTATCATCATCATTGGAGTAAATAATTTGATTCAAGTATAACACATCCTGATGGAACGGTTGTAATTCAGATATGCCTTTGCGAAGGGCAAACTCAAGCAGGCTGAGGCAATTATCCAGCTGTCCACTAAAATCATCCATCACTCTTGCTCTATTTGTATACCAGTTTGAGAGCTCATCAATTGAAGGCCAAGAAAATCCATGGAAATGCTTAACAAAAGGTTCAGTTTTGACTTGTATTAGAATGTCATGGTTTTTAACTGATGCATTGATGAAGTGAACCATCTTCTCACATTCAACCCAATCATCTTGCCTCACAGCAAAACCAGACGGGGGAGACCTCCCAGGAAGAAGCTGCCCATACATTTGTACAGGAACAGTTTCTGGGATGGCAGCTAAAATTTCCAACATAAATAGAGACAAAGAATATGGATGACGCTTGAAGAGCAAGTTTAGTGCTCCAATTTTTCCACTCTCAGCAAGTGATATGGCAGCCTCATTAACAGGCATAACGCGGAATTTGCTATATTCCTGCACAGAAAACCTGCAGAAAACTGTGTCAATGAACTTTGAGTCAGTGGAAACCATAAGAATTATTGAACAATAGCAAATGATCAAATATCCTATCGGTCATTCATTCTAAATCAATAATATGGTCATCTTTTGGAATTATGTATATATACACACCTCTTAAGGTTTTGTTAACGTGCTATGGTTCAAGGAAATGGATATTTGCAACATTGTCAACAAAAGGAAATAAATAGATCAAAGCACGTTCAAGTTTTTAATTGTTGCAATCACATCCTGGAAGTTGATCTTAAGGAACTTAACATTAAGATTTAAGAAAAGATTAACAAAATCCAAAATTTCAGCTTAAAGACTGGTTTTCTTTTGTTAGTGTGTGTGTTCACCAGTGTACTGTAAACAAACTGAGAAAATAGATGGTAGTGAATTTAACCAAATTACCATTTATTCAATATTCCTCCCACGAGAATATGCTGAGGTATTTGACAACTAGGCCTAATTCATGTTTACTCTATCCTATGCTTTGCTTCTGTTAAAGAGGATTCTCATTTCCCTATCCTCCACGTTTTTTAATTGGCAAATTTCCCTATCCTCTGTGCTAACTTATCTTCTTCTCAATGATATTTCAATTTTAATAAAAAATAGAAAAAGAAACACATGTAGAAAAAACTTCTAGATTTAACAAAAGCATAAAAAATATAATTTATTTTAACAAAATAGACATCTGTAACTTGCCTGCCCATGTTTATTCCAAGGTATGTTTCCAGCCTGTCTCTAAATTGTAAGATTTGAAGTCTGGCAAGTCGAAGATTCCAGACTTTACTAGAATTATCATCATCTACTTCTGAGAATTTATGATGGTCAGTGATGCGTAGACCATAATCTAGCAAAGCCTTCACAGCATCTTCTGTCACTCCAATTCTATCAATACATTCTGAAAGTACAAAATTTTTATCCTTAATATTTGACAAAATGTTTTTTATTTCATTTACTCCATGGCTAGAATTCAACCACTGTGACTTCAGAACTTCGTCTTTATCCAATCGATGACTATCAGCGAAATCCAGTGCAGACTGATATTTTTTCTTGCTAATCAGTATACTATACATTTCAGGGACAGTCTTCTCAGTAAATGAAACAAGGTGCCAGAGAAATCTAGAAAGGTGAAATTGATTAGGCCTATCTTCAATTATCCAATCTGTCTGATGCAACTCTTCTGTTGATCCAACATGCAAAGCATCACCTTCTTTCGATGATTGACTTGCTAAAAGAAAAACACAGCCCTTATATTTCAGTGCTCTTTCCAGAACAGGTAAAAAATATGCATGATCCTCTTCTGGAACTATAGAACCACTAAGGATGTCAATCAACATAACCACACCACTCCTGTTTACAATGGCAAGGATATGGTCACACCACCAAGTAAAATCCATAAAACCCACACAAGATTTGTTCACTCCATTTGATAAATTACCAGACGTTGGTGAATCATCTCTCTCTCCCAAGACAAACCGGGAGAGTGTGAGGCCTTCTTTGTCCAGCTTAAAAATATGCAAGCACCCTGTTAAATCCAGAGTAGCAACGAATGAAGCCTGTGGTGAGATTAGCACCTTTGCATATGTCAGTAGACCTCTGTAATCTTTTGGCTTTAAATATAATCCCTCAAATTGCAAAGAGAACAACTGCTCCAGTTCTGTACTTGAATTCCTCCGCAACAGAGAAAGATGGCTAGATCCTGAAGATATATACATAAGTAATCAGTGAAGAACTTGGAAAAATAATGTTTAATAGATATTAATGACTTGTAGAAACACTACATTCTATTATCCATATTTCAAGAATACCTGATTAATAAAATAGGAAATATTGTTAGAGAATATAACGGAAGAAGTACAGGTGCAGATGATAAAATATGTTTTTGAAATTTGAATCAAGCACACAATATAAGTTCATTAATGGAATTACTCATGTCCTTTATCCAAATAAAAAATATAGTTTTCCATGTGTATTCTAAGGCTTGAAATCACTGAAATAATCTCTTCCCAAATTAAACAACAGTGACAAAATCCTATTTGGTGGGTCAACTACATGGGTCAAACAATGCTAGAATGTTCTAATGTGAATTATGTCCATGAGACCACAGACCTCTAGCTCCAAATCCTTCTCCATAGTTTTGATGTAGTTTTTCTTAGTCTTCCTCTGGCTCTAATAGGGCTAATCTCCACATAACCTACTCTCCTTTCTTGGACTTCTATTAGTCTCTTCACATATTCCTGAACCAACTAAGGCAAGATTTTAGTGTCTAATACGATCACTTCTAATCCTATCTTTCCTAGTTAGGTTCACTTTTCAAACCCCCCAAAACCCAACATTCTCACTCTACTACATTGAGTATAAAATAGAAAAATTAGAATATGTACGTAATGTAAGATACATATTTACAGTTTAGACCCTTAATTAGATACTTTTAATAGGGAATTAAACATGTAAAAACTTTAATTGTTCGTTAATATGGTCCAAACCTTCTAGTAAACAAAAGCCCACCAATACTTTTTATTGGATTTACAATAATTATTTAAACTAACAACCAACTTCTCAGATTATAAAGAAAAAGTCTTTTTTTTACTGCAGAAGAAGTAAAGGTTCATAATGAAAACAAGGTTTCTTTTGCTTTTGAAAATATTTATCAAGATATTCCACTTATTGCTTTGTTTACCCTCGCAAAATTGGCTGAAATGGATCAGGTGAAAGGTTAACCCATGACACTAACAGAAGCAAATCACATTTCCTGCATAATCTTTCACCATGTAGAGAGCGAAGTTTCTTCCAGTATCAGATCAGCAGTCAGAAGTAAAAGGGAGCCTACATTGATTTGTCTATAATAAATAATATAATAACTCAACCTAAATTCAGAACCCACACTTACATAACAGAGAATAATTGAGAAAATAACCAACCAAAAACATACATACCAGAGTTCTTGTGAACAGCCACAAAAAGGTTAAGTTCACTATGGTGATCAAGGCAGAAAATATTGTTGCAAATATCAATCGTGCGATTCGAAATGTAATTTCGAAAGGTAGAGCCCCTCTGGCCACGGCTGATCTCAATTTTCTGAACCAAACCATCTGATGTAATAACGGAGAACCTACACCTCAAAAAGTGCAACATTTCAAACCGACATTCCATCTCCTACGCCAAGTAGTTCTCAACAATAAACATTTTGAAACAATTACAGAATGGCCATATTTTGGAGATCAGCAACAAAATAATCACATTTCCCATTCCTTGTAAGTTGTATGGTATATAAAAACACAGAAAAAGAAAAGAAACTTACAAGTAAGACTCGCTTGTATCCAAATCGACATCAGACAATAGGGAAACAATTGGAGAAGAGACTTTCAGATTTTTCTTCGAGATTTCTGCGACAACTACGCCACTGAATTTGATAAAATAGAGTGTATCAGAGTCGTCCGCAACTCCAAGAACTTCTTCATCTTCAGACCAAGTTCCTAAACTAAACGTAGCAAGACTAGTACCTAAGGAACCAATTGCTTATCAGAATCTAATTGCGTTTCCACCATTCAGTACAAAACAAATTTCAGAGCGAAATTAAATAAACAAATTAATAAATCTCACTGGTGAAAATGGCGCATGGATGTTGATAGTCGTCCTCTTTACTAAAAATCGATATCCGATTTCCCGCGGCAACTGCAACGTGTTTGGCTGTGGCGGAAACGAACAGCGACACCAATCTTCTGAGTCTCTTCGGTTGCTTGTATTCAGTCCATTTATCTTTGAGATGGCTCACACCTTCAGGAAGAAACATTAGTTGGATCCAAACAACAAGCGCTGATCAGGATTGAACGAAGTCAAACAGAAGGCGAGAGTTACCTCGAGAAGAAAGCAAGGAGAAGAACGTAGCCTTGGCGCTTTCGTTTGCCTGAAATGGAAGAATGGTGAACGAAAGCGAGGGAATTAGAGCGCCAATATGAATAGAAGAAAGAAAAGAGGGAGAAGAGTGTGACCTGTTGTTGGAGATGGAGATGGTCTTGGTGTTGAGGAGGGTAATTGGAAGCGTGATGTCGCGTCTCGTAGAGCACCACCTCCATGTGGAAATCGTTACTGTGTCTTCTCCAAAACCCCGCACCTCAAAAACTGCACCGCGTTCGAGTAACAAAGCCGGAGATAGCTGACTTCCGTCTTCCGTTTCGGTGGTTCATTCCCATTTCTCGATCATCGCCATTTTCTGTACGGAATATCCTAATTGGGCCACCGCTCCCATCTAAGCCCATTTTTCCTGTAATTTGAACCTGCACCCCCTGAAAGGGGTTTTCTTACTGCACCTCTTTCTTTCTTCCTGCACCCCCTAAATAATAAAATCTCAACTTTACCCCTCAGTGAAAGTGAAAACCTAATCCTAAATTCTCTTTCCGCTCATTCTCTTGCATCGCACCTCATGCGCCTCTCATTCTCCTACGAGTTTTGTTGCGCCTCCTTTCCTCATTCTCCTTAATAGAATTTTTCAATTGTTCCAACGTTTCCAACTCTTGCAAATTAGACACGTTAGAACCCTACCCCGACATGTCCTTCTCATGTAGCCTCTTCACATTCAACATTTGCATAGGGGAAGGACAACCCTGAGATGTTCGGTCCCATGAATATGAACCTTCAACCTATAAGTCAAAACGATGATGGTTGATATCAACATCAAATCGAATGTGTTACAGGAGTTTTAGGAATCTAAAGAAGTGAAAAACTCCTAAAAAGAAAAATAATAGAATCTAAAAGTTTTATTGTTTCGTGCCAAATTACAAGAGAATGAAAGTGTCAAAATATTGTTTGTAAAAAGGATCTCATACCTTAAAAATAAAATTTTGACAATTTTTGACAATGTCACGTGTTATTCAGTTATTAGCTCATTTCAATATCATTTTTTAATCAAAAAAGTGACAAAGAATTAGAGATAAGCTTGAAATTGATTTTTCTAAAATATCCTACTACACTTTTTTTAAAAGTTGTTCTTATCTCCTTATTCTCTTTGTTCTCTCTCCATTGTGTGTATATGGTGTGTCCATTTTCTGGTAATTTATCTACCACCGCTGACAGTTTTTCCCTTTAGTCTACCATCTTTGACATGGCAA
Organism: Vigna umbellata; assembly: GCF_029865625.1. Classification (NCBI taxonomy): domain Eukaryota; kingdom Viridiplantae; phylum Streptophyta; class Magnoliopsida; order Fabales; family Fabaceae; genus Vigna; species Vigna umbellata. The sequence goes on along the minus strand of NC_142173.1, from coordinate 35,641,032 downwards.
TGTTGTCCTTCATCCTTTTTTCCACAACCCATTTTCCTTTTTGTGTTGTGTGTAGTGAAATGGAGAAATATGGTAAATGTGATCATGACATCAAGGTATGAATGATTGATTTTGACCTTATTCCTCGAAACACATGTTTTTAAATATTTTTAAGAAATAAATTTCTATAAATATAACAATAGAACATTATAGATGCTAGAACCCATTAAAAAAAGAGAACTGTTTATGAAGTTATATCTCTAAACATTTATCATTATTACATCTCGTACATATCCAAATATTTAACATAATTTTTCTTTCCATATCTTGGAATTCTTCTCTTTCATGTCAAGACCCATATAAGATATAAAATTGATCTTTAATAAGATTTCTAATATATTTGTGGTTTAAAGTGAGACATTGAGACATGTTTCTAAATACTCTTATTAAACTTGTCCCAATTAGTATTCTGTAATAACAGGACCTGCCGGCATAGGACGAGCATCCAGCCATGTGGACGACCGCCCAAGATGGAACGCCCGTCTAATGTGGTGAGCGTCCAACGACGTCCGTCCAAGATGGCATGTCCGTCCAAAATGACAAGCGTCCGCCTAAGATGGCGAGCGTCCCGCCAACCAAGACAGAACGTCATCCCAAAGAGGGGCCGTCCGCCCAAAGATGGAATTCAGGACGAGCGTCCAGCCATTTGGACGTCCGCCCAAGATGGAACGCCCGTCCAATGTGGCGAGCGTCCAGCCAACCAAGGCAGAACGTATGTACCAGGGAGTGCAGAGCGTCACCTAAATGGCTAAATGTCCATCCGCCAACCGGGTAGAACCCCTGTTTGTAAGAGAAAATTTGAAGAACTCACATGGAATTTTATCACCACAAGATAGCACCGCACTCTCTACACTCACAAAAAGTGTTCTTCAGGAAAATGCCGAGGGACGAAACGTCTGGGAAATATGTATGACCATGGCGTCAAATCTTCTCTTATTTTAGATGATTATTCATAATCCTACGCACACTACGTGCACTAGGACTTGGGGGGCTTATGTACCAGAGGTGCCGGATGCCGTACGGAAGGACGCCCACATAGACGGCGCCATATGTACCGATAGAGGACGTCTACCCAAAGTAGAACGTCCGCCCGAGGCTTGACGTCCGTGCAAGGTAAAATGTCCGCCCCGGAGGCTGGACCGAACGAGCGGCCAGCCATTTGAGAAGTGGACGTCCGCCTAAGTTGGCGTGTCCGCCCAATAATCCGGACGTCCGCCAAACAGTCTGGACCGAGCGTCCTTAGGAACCGGACGTCCGTCATCCGCCAGTCCGCCCAATAATCTGGTACGCATTCACGAGCCGGACGCTCGCCCAAGGATTGTACGACCTCCCAAGTGCTCGACGTCCGCCCAAGGATTGTACGTCCGCCCAAGAGCTGGACGTCCGCCCAAGAGCTGGACGTCCGCCCAAAGAGTGGACGACCGCCCAAGTGCTGGACGTCCGCCCAAGGATTGTACGTCCGCCCAAGAGCTGGACGTCCGCCCAAGGAGTGGACGACCGCCCAAGGAGTGGAGGACCGCCCAAGAGCTGGACGTCCGCCCAAGGATTGGACGTCCGCCCGAGAGCTGGACGCCCACCTAGGGTAACATCCCTGACCGACCATCATTCCCAACCGACGCACGTTGCTGATTACACGGTTAAATGCTAATGACACATTAAAGTCCTTAACGAAGATTAAGGTATTATTGGGCCGTCCCCAGGCCCCCAAAAGGTAAAAGCCCATTACAACTCACTATAAATAAAGGTCTCAGGTATGAACTCTGACCAACTTGAATAACGATGCATACACGCATCACAATCGCTCTGTAATATTGCTGACTTGAGCGTCGGAGTGCCTTTAGCAGGTACCCGGCCCCTCCCCAACTAGGAGTGTGGAGCAGCGCTAAGTACGGAAGGACGCCCGGCCAGCTTGGAGCAGAGAACGAAGGTCCATCCGCCAGGAGAGGAGGACGTCCGCCCGGCTTGGAGCAAAGAGAGAGCGTCTGGATTATAGGACGTCCGCCCGGTTTGGAGTGTGGAACAGCGATCGTCCATCTTGGTGCCGCCCGTCAGTGCAGCTAGCTCCGGTTCGTAGGATTCAGCAGTGTCCGCCCGGTCCAGGTATCTTCGCCGCCCGCCCGTTCGTCTTCGACAGTAAGTTTGTGTGTTTTTACAGGGTCCGCCCGGACTCAGCAGAAACATATTCCTAAGTAAATGGTAATTTAAATATACTAATATACTTTCCATGAATCTCACCTCCAATTTTATGTTATAAAACATATTCTGAAAGGAACTTCAAAGCAGTCCATAATCTGTGTTAAAGTAAAATATCATGTCATTAACATTTCTTTTTTGTCAATTTTAACACCTAAAATCATTGTTTTTACTTTCTTTCATTGGATTATTTAGTTGAGCAAGTAGGATTAGTTGTACTAATTATTTTTTTCATTTTGAATTATTATGCTCAACTTTCATTAACAAATATAAATATTGTATTTTACTCTAACTACCTTTCAGTCCAACTTACCGATTTCTCACGTATTCAAATGTC